>NW_012113808.1:3828582-3910956 GCF_000951035.1 Colobus angolensis palliatus
CTGGGAGTTGGAGACTGCAGCTGTTCCTATTCGGCCATCTTGCTCCGCCCCCCCAAATTTATTCTTATATAATCAGGACAACTCTATATCCATGCTCTTTCAAGCCAGAGATTATAATTCATTTTGTACCTACAGAACTTAGCATATAATAGAATCAAAATAATATGTGCTGAACAAATGCATGAAGAAACCCTACTATATTCAAAGAAATAATAGGCTGTCTTTTGTTAGTTTATCCCTTGAACTTTCTCTGTTTTTCTTAGATGAGTTCCTTTTGTCCTCTTACTATCCCAGTTTTAGCACTAAATAACCCACATTTAAGGACTATCCCAGTTTTAGCACTAAATAACCCACATTTAAGGCAACCCTCACTCAGGGCAAACAAGGATGGTTGATCTCTCTGGACATGTGCTCTACATGAAGCTTCTATTTGGCCCAACCCTCCTCTTATACCCATGGTTAGGCTTCTTTTCTTTCACGGTATTTCGGGCTGGTCTTCTTCCCTCAATAACTCAATAGATAGATATGTTCTAAGAGTGCACTACACACAGGCCCAATCTGAGTGTGTTGGAAAAAGCCAAGGTGAAAAAGAGAATTCCTGCTCTCAAGAATTATCCATGGAAAAAGTAAACTCTTAATGACTCTCTCTTCATCCAGGTATTATTAGTCTTTCTTTTGGCCAAAATCCCTGTATCTATTGCTATGTAACAAATTACTCCAACTCTTAGTAGCTTAAAACAAAAAATTTATTATCTCACACAATTTCTGAGGGTCAAGGAATATAGGAATAGCTTGGCTGGCTGGTCCTGGCTTAGGTAGTTTCATGAGGTTGCAGTTAATCTGGCCTTCAGGGCTGCAGTCATCTGAAGTGTTGGTTAGGAATAGAAGATCTGCTTCCGAGATGGCTCAATCCAATGACTTTTGGCAAGGGACCTCAGTTCCTGCTGCGTCTTATTAGGAGCCTCAGTTCCTCACCATACAGGCTTCAAACAGCTATTTGATGTGGTAGCTGGCTTTCCCCAAAGCAAATGATTGCAGATAGAGATAGGAGAGAGAGAGAGAGAGAGCAACCAAGATGGAAGACACAATGTCTTTTATAACCTAATCTTGGGAATGACATACTATCACTTCTGCCATGTTCTACTCTTCACATAGACCAACTATGGTACAATGTGTATGTTTTGGGGAACTTCATAAAAGTGTAAATACCAAGAGGCAGAGCTCTTTGGGAGCCATCTTGTAGAGTTGGCTACCACACTTCCGAATCACTGTACTGGAGACTGGGACTTCTATACCCTTACCACCAGCATGTAGATAATGTTTTAAGGTAATATAAAATTAGGGAATTATTCCTTTGACTGGTCTACTCACACTGCTGAATATATCTTCTCAATACACTAGTGCATCTCTTACAATGTACCTTTTTCTTGACTGGAACGTTATACTTGCCTAATGTGATCACAGCACGACTTAGTAGATGAGGCACTCATTATCTCCTGTGAAACAGATGGGAAACTTTGGCTCCAAGAGGTTCTTAGTGGCAACCAGTTGATTCACTTGCCCAAAAACCTAAAACGACTGCCAGTGACCTCATTAGTTCAAGTCTGAACTACTTAGTTGGCATTCAAGTCCTCTTTAAACTGGACCTATATTTTTTTTCATCAAATGTTTCCTCATTGAGTTGAACATGTATTAGAACAATATCATGAGTTGCTTGCTTCCAAATAGGATCTGACCTTCTTCCAACTTTTAATAAAAGAAATCAGATATTTATTAGCCACTTTTCCAGAATTCAGGGACCCATATCCTAAACTCTACAAGCCAGGTGCAATTCTAGAGATTTAATCTGAAAATTTCGGGAAGACCAATTTAGCTCTTTTGCTCAGACTCGTATGTAAGAAAGACAAACATGAGTCTTTTCTCACTGTCATTTCTATTGTAGCAGTCTCAGATTTACCACCAACTTCCTTGCACTATGTATGTCTGTTCATTGCAATTTTTCTTTGAGGACTCAAGACCAGTCTATTTTACACTAGTTCCAATGATTTGACAGGTACAAACTACGTCCAAAAGAGTTAACTTTCTTCCCAAAAGTGACTGCAGAACAAGCTAGGCCTTCCAAGTCAGCCCTGCTTCCATCAACCCCAGGGGGCGTGTTGCCTGAAAGTCTTCATAATAGGTAATCGGCAGTCACTTTTGGGAGGAAAGTTAACTCTTTTGCAGGTATCATTGCTGCAGTGAAAGAGGGTTAGGAATTAAGGTCCAGACCTTTAATTGCCCATTGTGTCATTTTCCCTAACTCTTCTAGCTAAAATTATTCCTCATTTTTATTTTCCCTGAGGTCCCCATCCTTTTTTTTTCCTGGTTAAAAGGAAATTTCTAAGAAATGATAGACATCTGACATGGGGTCTCAGTCCAGAAATTCAGATACAACAGAAGTGAAGTCTACACATCAATTGATACTCTACCAAGCCACAATAACCAACACTGTTGTCAATGGAATAAAAACTCCATTATGTACTTCATCTGTCATTAGCTAGTCAAATATTCCTATTCTGGAAGTAAATCTTCAGAATGTCAAAGGGACTGTTAATTTTGAATTTTTTTAAAAAATTGATCAAAACATTTAATAATGAAAACCTTTACATAATGATTGGATTTGAAAACATTTCTGTTTTCTTTTAAGCTAGGTATATTCCAGAATTATTCCAGAATTATACAAGACTGCCACATTGTGAATAACGATAAACGTCTATGTGCTATTACCTAACTTAAAGAAGGAAACATTAGCATTGCAACAGAAGCCCTTTCTATAGCCCTCCACAATTGCAAGCCCCTTCACTGCTCTCAGGTAACCAGTATCCTGAAATATAAATTTATTATTCCCATGAATTTTTCTAGAATTTTACTGACTCTGTGAAGTAACTCTACCCATATATAGTATTGTTTGCGTGTTTTAAACTTTGAATGATTTGCTTTATACATTCTACAACTTGCTGTTTTTGCTCAACGGGAGCAAGTTAAGAGTGAGGACTTTGTTTTGTTCACTGCTATATCTAGAGAACATAGAAAAGTGGCTGACATATAGGAGGAACTCAAGTATTTCTTGAATAAATAAGCATTATATTTGTGACCAATTTTCCTGTTTATATGTGTAGCTCATCCTGTCTCATTTTTTACTTCTGAATGGTATTTCAGCGCATGGCTATGCCACATACTCCTCTTGAAAGATGTTTAGGTTGCTTTTTATCTTTCTGTTTTTTTCTTGCTATTATAAACATGCTGTGCACTATGAAAATTTGTTAACATTTATTTTTATTTTTGCACATACATGGTAAAGTTTCTTTGAGATACATAACAAAGAGTAGAATTATGGGGTCCCCAAAGTAGTTTGCCAAATTTTACATTAGCAGCACTAAGTTACTTCCTATCTTTGTCATCACTGGGATAATCAGACTTCTTCCTTTTTTTTTTTTTTTTTTTTTTTAGATGGAGTCTCGCCTCGCTCTGTTGCCCAGGCTGGAGTGCAGTGGCCGGATCTCAGCTCACTGAAAGCTCTGCCTCCCGGGTTCACGCCATTCTCCTGCCTCAGCCTCCCGAGTAGCTGGGACTACAGGCTTCTTAATGTTTGCCAATGTGATGGATGTGAAATGATACTGCTCTGCAGGTTTTGTTTTTGTTTGTCTGTTTACTAGTGAGGGTAAACATCTTTTTATATGTTTATTGGCCATTTACATTTCCTCATTGGTGAATTACCCGTTTATTTATTTTTTGATCATTTTTCTACTGGGTTGCTTATTGTTTTCCTTACTGCTTTCAAAGATAAATATTTTTTAGTTCTGGATACTATCCTTTATCAGTTGTATGCTTTGCAAATGTCTTCTATTTGTGGTTTGTCTTTTTTCTTTCTTCTCCCACAGCACTTAAAGCCAAAAAAACCCAACTTTCCTCATAGTACTTATTCCACTGAATATTAACTGTTTAATGCACTAAAACCATTAAATCATTGAAAAGTTTAATCTACTAGAGTGTGAGGTTCTGGAAGGCAAAATGTCTGTTATTCATGGTTGAGGGCCTAGCACCATGTCTTGTACATATTAGGGCCCACTTAATGCTTTTTTATTTTTTATTTTTTTGAGACAAGGTCTTGCTCTGTCACTCATGCTGGAGTGCAGTGGCACAATCACAGCTCACTTCAGCCTGGACGTCTTGGGCTCAAGCATTCCTCCCACAGCCTCCTGAGCAGCTGGGACTATAGGCATGTGCAACCACATCCACCTATTTTTTTTTTCTTTGTAGACATAGTGTCTCACTATATTGCCCAGGCTGTTCTCAAATTCTTGTGCTCAAGTGATCCTCCTGCCTCAGCCTCCCAAAGTGCCAGGATTACAGGTGTGAGCCACTGTGCCCTGCTGATTTTGATTTTTGAAATAGATAGGGCTCTTTTCCTCAGATAAAGCAAAAAGCAGTTGCTAGGGACCAGTGCAGGTGTTTGCAAACCACAGCCCACGTGTCAAACCAGCCCACTATCTACTTTGTAAATAAAGCTTTATTGAAACGCAGCTATGATCATTTGCTTACATTTTGTCTGTGGCTGCTATCCTGCTATAACAGCAGAGTTCAGTAGCTATGACAGAAACCATATGGATCATAAGTCCAAATATATTTGCTATCTGGCCCTTTACAAAGGAAGGTTGCCATTCCTGGACTAGTAAGTAAAGGTGAATGCACAGAGAAGCATGCTACTATTTTCAATTTTGAAAAGAAAAGTACACCTGATCTCTTACTGTCATTTTCTTAACATTGTCTTAACATTTACCAGCCTGCTTATTTTGCAGCTCCTTACCTCATCCTATCTTAAAAAGAATGAGTAGCAACATATATAGAATATTTGAAAATAACCGAAATTAATTTAGGCCCTAAATAATGCTGTCAGTCCCCAAATAATGTCATCATTCTATCTTGAATTCATGAATACAGAAATGAATCTTGTTTCGTAAGAATGTGTACCAAAAATTGACTCCTGTATCATCAATTATTTATGGGCAGAGGAGTATGTTTGAATTTTTTTGTAACCCTGACTCCCACCCAATCTCATTCAGTGTTCTGCTCACTGAGGTCACTCTATAAATGTTGACTTGTGACTGCTGATATTGTAATGCATTATTTACCTGGTTGCATTTTGTAAAAAATAATGGGGACAGACAGAGAGGGACTAGGATGTGGGCAGAGAGGTGTAGAGAAGGCAGAGACAGAGGGAAGCAGTGAGGAAAGATGACCCTAAAAGCATTTGCTAATTTACAACTTCGGGAGCTGCTGAAACTGCTTTCAAATTTTGCAGCCTCTGACATTTTTACAGTTTTTCCATGTTCCTGCTGCTGTTCCAGTACCACAGATAAGAAACCCTCAACTCTTGCTCTGTTCTGGAATAATGAGACTGGGAAAAAAAGATCTTTTTCATCTTTTCAACATTAAAAAGAAAAAAAACTAGTCAAAGCCCAACAGTTCAACAAATATTACTCATGTCATTGGCAAGAAGAAAAGGAGACTTTTGAATTAAAAAAAAAAAGGAAAAGACGAACACAGGAGGCATTGTTTGCATATCAGAAAAATTAATCTACATAGGAAAGTATAAGAGCCTGCAATTCAGAAAGCAAAGAATTAGGACAGCCCAGCTGAGAATAATTTTCTAGCCAGTTAATTTAATTGCATAAATCATTCCTTTGTTAGCAATAAAGAGATATAATTAAAATGAGATTGCCTCTAGTTTCTATTCTCTAGAAACTAAAGGAATTGATTTTGGGCAAAGCATTCTTCCAAATACCAGATCGGCAAATTACATTTACCTTTTTAGAAAAGCTAAATTATTTTGCCGTAATATCATGGTGGGTTTAATTAATTATAGATCTGCCATATGATCTTAAAGAAATAATTTATTTAATGTCTTTAGAACAGAAGTTTGCAATCATGTGTGTATCCCTTTGGTAGATGGTGTGCAGATTTTTACTAACAGGTCAGAAGTTTAACAGGCAGCTGTCAGGAAAAATTTGAGGCAGCATAACAATTGTTTGGGGTTTTGGTTAGCTGTCCTTGTTTAAAATAAAAAAAAAGCCACTACTTAGTATTGCATAATTTAACTGAACTCATTTAGATTGACTTTATTCTGAAATTACTACTGGTAATTATTTGCTGTCTCTGAACCTTTGGGATTTAAAGAGCCTATAATTGTCTATTAAATAGAGGGAAATCAGATCAAAGAGGGATGCAAAAAGTCTCCTACTATAAAGCACAGGTCTGCTGATCAGTCAATTGAATGTCAGAGAGAATTGCAAACTGCGACAGAGAAGTGGCTCATTTTTATGGTAATGAATTTGAATTTTAAAAAATGTACTGAACTACACTTGCTTGCTCTAGATTTTTGAAGTTCATTGGCATTACTTGGCAACAGAGATTTGTGCGGTGGTGGGAGGGATCCCACCAGCCTTCAGAGAGCTTGTGCTCAGAGAAAACCGTGCCCTGCATGGTGGCTGCAGTTCTCATACTGCACCTGAGCTCAGAGGGGCAGGTGACGCTCTTCCCATTTCATGGATGTGATTGTAAAATGTCCAGATTCATTTTTGTACTAGATAAAATGTTTGGTGTGGCTGTTAGAGGTGTACATTTATTGACTTTTGAGAATGAGAAGTATACTTTTTCATTTATCCATATTCCCGAGGCTCATGAGAAGGCAGCCAAAAGAGAAAACTAGCTCAAAACTCAGAAGGAATTAGGTCTTTCTGGTATGATTGCTGCTGTTCAGTAGGAGGATCTCTTACTAAAGGAGCTGGACAATAAGGACAGATACTTCCTAACTCCAAAATTGCTCCATAGGATGGAACAGATGGGTCTGACCTTCCTCTGCTTAAAAAGTCAGCAGAATATTTCAGTCTATATTGGGCAATAATTGCTCTGAACGTCTTTTTGGTAGGTCCTGCTACAGCAGGGTCTAGCCCTTAGAGCCCCAAATCTCTGTAGACTATTCAACTAATGCCATTACATTCACTCTTACATTCTCTCTCTTGGCTCACTCTGTAAGCTCTTCAACTGTCTGGCTGCTCCTTCATTAACCCTTTTGGTGTGTTCAAAGGTGGCATTATCGCCTTCCCTTTACTTAATCCTATGTGACTTGAGTAGGCTATTAGTACACCAAAAATAACTGAAAATTTATGCCGAGGTTAATCAACAAATGTCTTGATTTATTTGGAAAGACTGGACTGGAAAAGTAATGTGAAAGGCAGAGTTAGTGTTAATATGTTGGCTTCAGCCAGAATTGTTAAAGACTCTAAATAACATCGCATTGTTAGGATTAGAAACAATTCCTTACCCCAGAGAAATTTCAACCTTATCACCTGGTTACTAATAACTTCTGCTAATTAATAATGCCAACCTTAGGCTATTTGGGTTCTGCTTCTACATACAGTTGGCACTTGAACAACAGGGGTCTGACCTGCATATATCCACTTATGTGCAGATTTTCTTCTGCCTCTGCCACCCCTGAGACAACAAGATCAGGTCCTTCTCTTTATCCTCCTCCTCAGCCTACTCAGCATGAAGATGAGGATGAGGACCTTTATGATGATCCAATTCCACATAATAAATAGTACATATATTTTCTCTTCCTTATGATTTTCTTAAGAACATTTTCTTTTCTCTAGCCTACTTCACTGTAAGAATACAGTGTATAATGCGTATAACATACCAAATATGTGTCAATCGGCTATTTATGTTATGGGTAAGGCTTTTGGTCAACAGTAGGTTTTTAGTAGTTAAGTCTTGAGGCAGTCATAAGTTAGACACGGATTTTTAACTGTGTGGGGTGTTAGATGCCCTAACCCTCATGTTGTCCAAAGGTCAACTGTGTTGTTTTTCTTATTGTTTTTCTTTATCCACATCCATCAGATGGAGATCTCAGCTAGCCCCACCAAAAACATGGTTTTTCCTGTGCTTTCTATTCAATAAGTTTATTCATGGGTAGTGCAAATAATGTTATTAATTCACTGGGTAAGTCAATGGATATCCCAAGATGTAATGCCCAGTCTCATGTATTTCAAATGCGATGCCTGACTTGAAGACATATCTAGAAGTGTATATTAGTGCTACCAGGATAACAAGAACACTCAGGATCTCATGAATACTTGGTCTGTTTCTGGATCATCTCAAAATGTAGAAATTGTCATATCCATTAACCTAGATTACAGGTAAGAGATCTTTGGGCTAGAGAAGTTTAATGACACACGTTTACCCAGCTACAGGGAACAAGTTATCGGCAGTTCCTGAAAGCAGTCTCTGGTTTTCCTACTTAGAACATAGATTCCTATTCAGCTACCTGATCTGGGCTAGGAGGTAGTGAGCTGACATTTAGTTAAATTATTTTATATCAATACCATATAAAGCTTTCAGTACTGTAGTATTTGAAAACAGTTTCAAAATACCCACCAGGTCACAAATATTTTATGAACCCTAGAGAGTTGTAAGGGCCTTATCCTTGTGAGTACTGGTAAGGATTAGTATAATTAATTGAAACTAACTGTCTGTGTCCTAGGGTTAGGAATTTGCCCTATAACCTTGTATCATCATCTTTTCTCCATAGTGACCATTTCCACCACGCTCTCTTCCATGTCCCACAGAATCCTTTACCTATCTCTTCATATACCACAGTGTGCCACTATTAAATTCCTATCTGAATGACTGTACCATTGTCTGTGAGCTTCTTGGGCTTAGGAATAAAAGCCCATTCAATGTTTGATGCAGTGCCTGACACAAACAGGTACTCAATTACTCTTTATTGTTGTTATTAATCAATATGCAGGGAAAATCCTCATATCCTTGTTATCCTATTCACATACTTGGCCTACTATACACATTTCTTTTCTAGAGGTATGCTTAATGTGTTATACCTTGCCTAACGCAGGACCTGTTGCATGCTTGGTACTTAATAACTTTTGTAGGATGAAAGTCATCATGCACTAGACGGGTATTTTAACAACTGCCAGGAGATGTGTTTAGAGGATGTCTAGTGTGCATAATACCAAGCATGGAAAACTGTCATACTCCTGAGCAGCCACAGTCTGGTTGTCCTTAGGGCTGTATTCAAGGCTCTATTTTCATAATTCCCACTCTCCCTTGGCTTTAATGATCTGCTCTTCTGATAACTCCCAAGTCCATCTATCCAACCCAGACTTTTCTTTAGAGCCCCAGACCCATGTATCTGTCTGCCTTCTGGGTACCCCAGTTGGGTATACTATAGGCACCTCAAACTCAATTCCTCCTGAATAGAACTCATCATTTTCGTCTCCTCTTCAAAGCAAATATTACCACCAGCCCGCCCAGTTGTACGTGATAGAAAAGAAAAAAAGCCTTCCCTCATCCCTCTCTCCCTTATCCTCCACAACAATTCAATCAGCACACCTGTCAACTCTCTTCTATAATTGTTTGGCCCAATTGTTTTTCTCCATTCCTCAGACTCACCCACCAGATTCTGTTTTGTTCCTCTCCAATCCAGATTCTACAACAAAACCAAAATAATCACTATTTTAATAAAATATTACTCCATTGCTGAAAAGTCTCTACTGTTTTCCCACTGCCTTTAGGATAAAGCCTAAACTCTTAATATGGCTTTCAAAGCTCTTGAGAACTTCCTTGTCTCATGACATTCTTGCCCTTTCAAACCTCAATGTGGCTGCTGCTTCTCAACATGCAGCCCTCACCACAATGTTACCTCCTCAAAGACATGTTCCCTGACTACCTTGGCTAAAGGCTAGCTAAAGCAGCCCTACCCCCAAACCACTCAATTTGTCTCTCATTACCTTATATTTTTAAAATGAACTTGTCAATACATGGGGTTATCTTATTAATACTTCCCTATTTGTTGTCTGTCTTCCTCCACCAGGATTTAAGCTCCTCCTCAGTGTATATAATACTCAAAGCTGTACCTCCAGATTGTGGAACAATGCTCGGCATATAGTAGGCACTCCATAGATATTTGTGGATCTACTGAAGACCCCTTTATATTCTTTTCATTTCCACAATTGTATCATCCTCTACATCTCTCCTTAGGGACCTTCGTGTGTGCTGTTTCATACATCCCTTTTCCACACTATTCTTTTAAGCTTACTAAATACTATTCCGCTTAAATATCATTTCTTCCAAAAAGTCTTTCGTAATCTCAGAGTCCCTCTGTGGCGTTCTCACATGTCAACTTGATCATTTTCTATCAAGAACATTTGACATTGTTGGAATGGTTGTATAAATAGGTGACTTCCACACTAGACTTCCACATTTTTTTGTTGTTCACAGTTATGTTCCCAGGGCCTAGTATCATGCTTAGCACATAACAGGAGCTCAATAATAATTTGTGGAGGAATGAATGGATGAAATGTGTTTCAGAAACAGTGTTTCTGTTCTGTGGGAAATTTATTTTCAAATCAGACTCTTAATAAATACTTCCTCCCCAAAAGGTGAGAAACACCCTCCTCTCACCCTGGCATATAGATCCGGTGGAGAAGAATGCTGATTGCACAGGCAATGAGGACTAGAAAGCTGAGCTGTAGCACCAAGCAGACAAATAGCGAAGCTATTCCTAATGTGCTAAGTAATTAGCACACATTTGGCAGAGTGTATTGGAAAGAGCAAACCTCCTTAGCAGTATACTTGGAAAACACTCAGGACTTAAAGCTGAGAAAAAAACAAAGAGCAATTGCAAATAGATACTAAGAAAAATCTTTACATAGTAATAAAGACCTTGAAACATGGAAACATCATCCCAGAGAGATAAGTATGGGACAAGAACAGAATGTAGTATGTGGCAGAATCTCCAAAATTAGGACTAGATGGAAGAAGAAAACTGGCTGTTTCTACAACCGAGATTATTTTTTCTCTTGTATTAACCAATCTAGCAAAAATTTTTTTCTAATTTTTTAATGAAGAAGGAGTTGAAGATTAGTGTCCAATTTCTGTTTTATGGTTGCTCTGGTTGATGTATAGGGAGTTCTTCCTAAGTTAGTTATATTTCTTAAAGTGAACATTTCATTGGCAGTTCATAGTTTTGTGTTTTTATAAAGTCCTGATTGTTTTAAACTCCTGCTTCGGCCTCCCAAAGTGTGGGGATTACAGGTGTGAGCCACCATGCTCAACTGTACATTTGGACTGGATAGCTGCCAGCAGTCAAAATGTTGGCTCTCAAATTTGTTAATTTGTAGTTTGGTCTAAAGAAGTTTATTTCTCTCTGGGTATGCTACCTAAAATTCCATGGACTCATTTGGAAGATTGTGAAATTCATCAAATAACTTGCCCAACCAAAGTGTACTAGGGTGTCCTCATGGAAGATAACCTACCTGGGGCTCAAGAAAACAGTTCTGCCTTTGTTCTGCCATAACTGAGCATGGTCCGACGTCTTACCTCACGTCTGTGTTCTCCCTTGCCTATTAGTAGTCCCATAGTGTCTCTAAAGAAGGACTTTGTGATCTTAGCAAAGCCTTAAAATTAGAGTTGCCAAATAAAATACAGCAAATAAACAAATAGAAGTTTAGGGCATTCTTATACTAAAAAGGTATTCACCATTTATCTGAAATTCAAATTTAACTGGGCATCCTGTAGTTTTTATTTGCTAAATCTAGCAATGCCAATTAAAATTAATTTATCATTAAAAGAAAAATTCCATTTCTCTCAGTTCTCTGCCCACCATCATAAAAGGCCAAAAAAAAAAAAAAATAGTTGCAGAAGGAAGTAAAACAAAGAATTTTCACTGGTGTCAATTGCTTTTTCATGCAACATAAATGTTTAATTACTGCGACTTCCTTTTTCCTTCCTTTCTTTTCTCTTTCTTTCTTTCTTTCTCTCTTTCTTTCCTTTCTTTCCTTCCTTTCCTTTCTTCCTTTCTTTCTCTCCTCTATAACTCTTGCTCTTTCACCCAAAGTGAGAGTGCAGTGACACAATCATGGCTCACTACAGGCTCAATCTAACCCTCCTGTGCTCAAGTGATCCTCCTGCCTTGGCCTTCCAAAGTGCTGGGATTACAGGCATGAGCTACCACACCCAACCTGAGACTTCTTAAAAATAGGAAAGGGTTGAGAATGTACTGGGAGAGGAGGCATTTTGAAGCCAGTGATTGGATTACCACACATTATCTTTTGTTGTTCATGTCTTCATTAACGTAGCAGTTAGTGTATTTTGCTGCATTTATCTCCTTTGATAAAGTTAGGTGCTCATGAGATTGTGAACTCAATTCTCAGGAATATAGGTTAACTTCTGGTTTAGAAGCCACAAACTACATTATATACCACAACACACTAGGGACAAAAGGGGCCGTTTGATAAGTCATAAACAACCAGCTGATTGATTGGTTCTAGGAATTTAAATATCTAGGCATTCATTTTAATTAAGCACTTCATTGGAAAACACATAACACGGACTACAGTCGCTAGAACTGTGACAGCTATATTGCAATTTTATAGCCCAAAATTTAATCAGCAGGTGCTGATTAATCCTGCTCTAAAAATCTCCCATAGCAAGGCAGTTGCTCAGATTCTCTATGCTTCAAAAGGGGAAGAGGGGATAGTTGATGCTGCTGAGAAAATAGATGGCCAACCTTTTACTTTTACTTTTGCTCCCTATTTTTCTGGGAGTTTTGATCTCAACTATAAGCAAATTCCCCTCTTCAGCACCAGTGTTGACATGACCATAACAATATGTTTAAGACCATAAAAAGAATCCCATTTCAGAATTATCCAGCTCTGAGTTTAAAGGGCTAGGTTTCCATAGCTAACTTTCAGTCAGTAAAACATAAGCTTCCCCCCAGCACAACCCCCAGCCCTCCCCATTTCCTTTCAGTTCTCTCCCCTCAAATTGCACAGGTTTCTCTCCTGGACCCATTCTATATTTTCTCACAGCTCCTCTCTGGGTCATCTCTACCTGTCATTATTTTAGCTCTTTGATTTTACTAAACAATATGTTGTTTCCCACACGTATGCTTGTCCTAGAATGCCCGCATCTTCCTTGGCTTAGCAAAATCCTCCTCATGCTTCTTTGAATGCCCAGACCAAATGTCATCCCCTCGAGAAGCTTTCTCCGTCCTCCACCCCAGACTATGCCAAGTATCTCCTTCTGTGACCCCACAATTACTTTGATGTGTCTATATCATCAGGTTTATGTAGAGTGGGTAAAAATTTTTACATATTTATTTTTATCTGCTTATAAAAATAAAGCTTGCTTATTTATAGAAAAGGTGAAAAACAGAAAAGTATACAAAACAAAAAATTATCAATAATTCTACCATTCAGATTACAATGTCAATATTTTGGTGTATTATCTTCTAAACTTTTCTCTATGCATGGTATGATTGCTTAATTACAAAAATTCCCCCAATTTTCCATCCCTGCCTGCATTCTTGCCACTTGATATGTGACCTTGAAGCTCCCTCTACTGAGAGATAGAATCTCTTCCCTCCACCCCTGTAGTTCTTGTCATGACTTAGTTTGGAAAATAGAATGTGGCATAAGTGATGGTGTGCCTATTCTGAGCCTTGCACATTTCTGCTCTCTCTTGAAGCCCAGATACACTATGAGCACAAGCCCAAGCTAGCTGCTGAAGAATAGATCATTTGAAGAACAGATAAATCATCCAATCTGAGATCATTCTAGAGTAGCCCACTGTGAATTGCCATGCCAGTTAAAATCAAAGATGCTCAAACAAGCCCAGCTGAGAAAAACCTAGATGTAAAGAACTGCCCAGCTGAGCACAGCCTAAATTGCCTGCAGAATTATGAGTGAAATAAATGGTTTTTTTGATTAATCATTAAGTTTTGGGGGAGAAGTAGTTCGTTATGCAGCAATAGCTTACTAATGCACATACATTTTTACATAGTAAAGATTACACTGATTATAACAAGTTTGTACCTTCTTTACTTTTTTTTTTTTTGTATTTTTTGTAGAAATGGGGTCTCACTATGGTGCCCAGACTGGTCTTGAATGCCTGCACTCAAGTGATCCTCCCTCCTTGAGCTCCCAAAGTGCTAAGATTACAGGCATGAACCTCTGTGCCTAGCCTCTCCTAATTTTTAAATTATAATTATATGATTAAAAAATTGTTGCCAAGTTTTATGTTTATCACTGCATGATAGTCTATCTTATGGATGTAGCATAACGTTTTTACCATTTTTCTATTCTATAACTAGGTTGTTATAAAAAGTTATAGAGAGCACAGTGTAATGGGCATATTTAAACTAGAAGTAGAATTATTGGGCCAATAGCCATAGAAATATTTTGAAGGTCTTTGATACATGTTGACAAATTCCTTTTCAGAAAGCTTACAAGTTTCTGCGCTGTCACTGGTGCTGCCTCTGATGGCTTATCTCACCACAGTCTTGCTGCAGTTAAGTATTAATTTTAAATAAACTGTAAATTTTATGGTAAAAAAATCACCATTCTAGTTTTTATTTTTTGTAAGTTAAGTTTGACTGATGCTCTTTTCTTATTTTCTATTTGATATGGTTTGGTTGTGTTCCCACCCAAATCTCATCTTGAATTGTGGCTCCCATAATCCCATGTGTCATTGGGAGGTAATTGAATCACAAGGGTGGATTTTTCCCATGCTGTTCTCATGATAGTGAGTAAGTCTCATGAAATCTGACGGTTTTATAAAGAGCAGTTCCCCTGCACATGCTTTCTTGCCTGCCGCCATGTAAGTTGTGACTTTGCTCCTCCTTGCCTTGTGCCATGATTGTGAGGTCTACCCAGCCATGTGGAACTGTGGGTTTATTAAACCTCTTTTTTTTTTTAAATGAATTACCCAGTCTTGGGTATGTCTTTATTAGCAGGATAAGAACAGACTAATACACTATTTGTATTTATTCTTTTATGAGTGATCTCTTCATACACATTGTTAATTTTTCTTTTCCTCTTTCTTTTCAGTAGTTGTGTTTTGATTTGCATGTTCTCTATATTAATAGCATATATTACCAATAGTTACTAGTTACTTAATGACTACTAAGAAGTAAGCACATCACATAAAGAATCTCTTCTAAATCTATGCAACAATTTTTTCAAGGTAAGTTCTAGTATTCTTTTTACAGATGAGAAAACTGAAGCCTAAAGAAGTTCAGTATCTTGTCCAAGGTTATATGTGGAAGACTCAGGTTCCAGAGTCTGGCTCTTCCTTTTGGATACTGTTACTTCACTTTGTCTATCACAATTTTGCAAGAATTTTTTTTCCCTTGCTTGTCAATTACCATATTACAGAAAGATTATCTCTTCACAAGTTCACGTGTCTTTCCCACTAGCTAGATTGTAAACTTCTTATGGTTGAAATAAAATCGTTGTACCTCCTGCACCTTACATGGTGCCCAGACAAAATATATATTCCATAAATATTTGTCAAAGTGAATTATTTGCTCTCATGTTGATACCGATATCTTGGTGGCCAAATTCATTGTCTGATGGGCTACTATATACATTATGATATTCGTTTCCCCCAATTAGATGTTATAAAATAAACAGGCCAATTACATTAGATCATCTTACTTTGTCGATTTATGTTTTCCACAAGTAGATAGCAATGATTCATGATTCATAATCATGATTGAAAACAACTGTCACTGGGTTCCATCGTCCCCCCAAATGATAAGATCCTGGATAACCTGGGTAGAAAATTATTCACAGCACTGTCCAATCCTATTCTTCATTACTTGAATCTGGCCAAAAATACAGAAGTTGTTGGTGATCAGCCCAACCATTTCTTGAAAAATAGTTGTGGAAAAAAACTAAATTTAGTTACTGAAGTCAAGGTCCATGTACAACTTTCATGACCTTTCTTATATATTAGTCACTTTGAAAATAAGATCCAAAGTTGTGCTTAAGAGGAAATTAAGTTTACATAATAATACATTGAACTAATGACTCATTTTAGAGTTTTAGATTTGAAAGGCTGCATTATCCTGTTTTAAAATTCACTGTAAATTGGCCCAGTTTTTACCTTTGTCACTTTTCTGAATGCCAGATTCTACCTGCTCCTTCTATGGAATAATAGGAATTCTATGGAATAATAAAAATAGTTCTGATTAGATTCATAAAAGGAAGTCTTTCCAATCTGCATGTGTTCTGTTTGTGGGTACAGTTACATCTCCTTGGAAACAGGAAGGATGATGCCCATATATATTTGCACAATGAAATAGCTACTAGGTTAACAAATGAGTTCTCATAGATGCTTACTAAAATTTGTGTGTATATGCTTTCTAAAGCAAATCAAAATTAAATAAGCAAGACTCTTTTCTTTCCTGGCGGGACCCCTAGCTGCCTTGGGGACAGACTGACAGAACTGCTAGCTTCAGCCGAGGGAAGAGTTGAAATCGTCTGGAAATGCTGAGCCGTGCCTTTGCAGGAATGTGCAGCACCTGGCACTAGTATTTTAAAACCCTCTAGAGAGAGTCACCAGTGTTTTTAAAAGCTGAGCAACAACTTGCTGAGCTCCAAACTAGGTCAGTGAACATAGAAGGTGAAACTTCCTGTTAAGATCAGTTTCTCATTATTATTTAATAACAGTTTCAAAAGCAAGGTAGGCAGTGGGTCGGGGGGGAAGATGCTGACAGTGAGGATTCCACTTTCTTAGACTCATACACACAGGATTTCTCAAACAAAAGAAGACCACCTGGCTTCAAAATTCTGAAATCTGTTTAATACCCCAATAATTTTTCATTTATGTTTTACAGTAGAGGTTATCAACCACTATTTTAGTAGATTAACATTTTCTAGCAAATATTTTTCTCTAAAAATTAATATTGGCTCAGAAGCATGCAAATAGATAAGTAGCATAGCATAAGTAGCTTAAAAATATCCAAGTATCCAGATGTATGTGAATTTATTGTTTGATAAATCTAATTTTTCAAAATGTTAGGGAATAAATAGCATGAAAACCAGAGGCCATTTACCTATTTTGAGGGGGAGAAAAGCTAGATTCCTGTCTCATAGCCTGCATAAAAATAAATGCCAAAATAACAGCAAAAATATTAGAATTATAAAAATATTACAAAAGATCTTGTATTCTGTTCTTCATTAGTCCCACACAGTTTCTTACATTTGTTTATTTCTGGTTACCATATGCATATTCAGTTGACGTGTATGAATAGGATATTCCTTTCAATTTAGTTTCTATCTGATTTGTTAATATCAAAGAAAGCTGTTTAATATTAATCTTGTATCCAGCCACTTTCTTAACTTCTTAATAATTCTAACAGTTGTTTTAAGTTTTGTTTTTTGCTTTTTTTTTTTTTTTCTGCCGCCCAGGCTGGAGTACAGTGGCATGATCTTGGCTCACTGCAGCCTCAGCCTCCCGGGTTCAAGTGGTTCTCCTGCCTCAGCCTCCTGAGTAGCTGGGATTACAGGCATGTGCCTCCATGCCCAACTAATTTTCATATTTTCAGTAGAGATATGATCTCACCATGTTGGCCAGGCTGGTCTCGAACTCCCAACCTCAGATGATCCACCCTACTTGGCCTCCCAAAGTGCTGGGATTCCAGGCGTAAGCCACCGCGCCTGGCCAGTTGTTTTAAGTTTTGATTGAATCTCTTTGATTAAATATGTGTATGCATATGCATATTCATGTATGTCTTTTGTTGATTTTATTTAATTAGCCATAAACTCTAGAATTCTGTTTAACTAGTGATGACAGCAGGCATTTCTCCAGTTTCCATCTTCAAGTAAATATAGTCACTACTTCCACATGTAATTTTGTTTGTTACTGATTTTTATTTCAAACTCTTTATTGTTTTTAGGCATTTTTGTTCTATTACTATTTTACTTAGAATTTTATGAATTATTTTTATTAAATACATATTTTATAATTATTGTTCAATTTTTTTCTCTTTTAAGTAACATAAATAGATTAAAGGTAAAAATCTACTGAACAGTAGCTTTACTTAGGTTAAATATTTAATAAAAATACATAAGTAATATTTATTGCTATTTTTGATTCGACCTAGCGTTTTTGGAATAAACTGTATCTCATCAGGATTCATTTTTTTAAATGTCTTGTATGACTCTTTGCTAATGCATTATTTGGATTTTTTGTATCTACATTCATAAATGATATTGGTGTATAATTTCTGTTTGTGCTTGCTTTTTCCTTTTCTAATATAATTCTTTGATGTTTCCAATATCCTCTATTATTGGTCTTTTCAAATTTTCTGACTGATCTGGAATCAATTTTGATAATTTAAATTTTCCTGGAAATGTCTATTTCATCTATATTTTTCAAATTAATTGTTACACTGTATATTTAAATTTTCTTAATTCTTTTAGTTTTAACTATATTTGTAATTATAACATTTTTTCATTTCCGAATTTGCATATTTTTGCTCATCCCTTTTTTTGTCTTTTATTTCTCCTTCAAATCAGTATTTACATTTTTTTGTCAAGTTGTTACAACTTTGTCATTGTGTTTTGTTATTTTTTGGCTTAATTGCATCGTTCTTAAGAGAGTTTTCGAGTCCATTTTCTTTGTGGTCAACTGCATGAATATATATTTGCCTTAGGTTATATACAAAGTTCTATATGTCCATTAAAACAAATGTATTATTTGTGTTAATTAAATTATTTCTGTATTTACTGATCATCTATTATGTTCTGGATGCTGCATGATGTGCCAAGTGTGCAGTGGCACAAAGACAGCGCATTCCTATTTACTGCTATATGACATTTATTATATGGGATATACCACAGTTTGTTTATTCAGTCACTTCTTAATGAATATTTGGATTACTTCCAGTGTTTAGTATTATAAATAAAGATTCTATGAACTTTTGTGTTTAAGTTTTTGTGTGGAAGTACGTTCTCATTCCTCTTGGTTAAATAATTAGAAGTGGAAAGCTTTAGTCTCATGGTAGCCATATTATATTAATCTTTATTGACAGCACAAAATTGAATTTGGACTTTGGAACTAAATGTGGATTTTGCCTTGTAATAGGACAATGGAATCTTTACATATTCATGGATCCAACTGAGCTGTAAAGTCTCATATATGTTACTTTTTATGCTTTCTTATCGTTTTTCTACTTAAAATATGTTTTCCCTGATAATTTTCACTTTTCTGTTGTATATTTTCCAGAATATGAATATATTACAGGGTAATAGTACCATCAAGATGTTCTACAAAAAGTAGTTTCTGTCATTAAATAAAATGAGAAAATGCTTCTTAGAGATTTACAATTCATACTCGTATTTTAAGGACTATGAGAAGTCCTGCTTAAAACTGCTCAGTGATTTCCCCTTGCTTTTATACCAAATTCCAAATTCTTAACACAGCTCATGAACTCCTTGTACTCTGACCTCATGACACTCTGACTTGATTAGTTCAGTGAATGTACCAAGTTCCTT
The DNA here is from genome assembly GCF_000951035.1 of Colobus angolensis palliatus. NCBI lineage: Eukaryota > Metazoa > Chordata > Mammalia > Primates > Cercopithecidae > Colobus > Colobus angolensis. Next base: position 3,847,983 of record NW_012113808.1, read on the forward strand.
CCAGCTTCAGGACTTCACACAAATGATTCCTTCTGCCAGAGCTCTTTTCTCTATCTCCACACACCTGGATAATCTCTCATAATTCTTCTGATTAACAAATTAAATATAATATCATTACAGAAACCTAGAATGTAGATCAGGTCTACATTCTAAACTCTTAGAGCATCCTGTGCTTTTCTTCTGTAGCACTGGTTACAATGACAATTGCATAGTTACATGTGTGATAATTTGATTTATGGCTGTTTTTGTAGCTGGAATATAAACTCCATAAAAGTAGGAACTTGTCTGTCTTGTTTCCAATAGTCACCGTATCTGCCTGTTTTAGACAAATAGTAGACACTTCATAAATATGTATTCAATGAATCAAGAATCCAAGTAATTTTACTTAATCCTATATTTCCAAAGCTTATTTGACATCTCTCTTCCTAATTATCTTGCAGAATTAGTATTCAGTCAATAATGCTCTTAGGAATGGAGCTGTGTGTGTTTGTGTGTGTGTGTGTGTGTGTGTGCGCGTGTTGCTGGTAATTACCCTATTTACTCACTTAATAAATATTTATTGGGTGCTGCTATGTGCTAGGCACTGTTCGAGGCATTCTTCTAGGCACTGAGAATTCAGCAGTTTCTAAGCCCAGATAGTTTACCTTTAGCAATATTCAGCCAATAAATATTCAAAAGTAAATAATATATTAGTAATGAGTGTTGTGAAGACAAAAAAAAAATAGATCAGGATAAGAAGATATGAAATGAAGGCTGAGCTTTAATTTAGAAAGGTTGTCAGAGAGGACCTCTCCCATAAGGTGACTTGTGGGTGAAGAGCCAAAGATGAATAAGCTGTGCTTGTTGTCTACGGGAAAGAGCGTTCCTGACAGAGGAAAGAGAAATGACAAAGTGCCTGTGGTGGGAACATGTGTAGAGATCTGAGTGCAGTTATAGCAAGAGAACAAATAGGGAGAATGGTCGGACTTGAGGTCAGAGAAGGTGGAGAAGGGCACTGGGTTATGCAGGGATACAAAGGGCTTTGGATTAACTCCAAAGGATACCTGAAGACACTGAGCAGAGCAGGAATATAATGCATATTTTAGGAAGGTTACTAGCTCTTGTGTGGGGAGCATCTGTAGGAGGAGGAAACTTTCTAGGACTGTCTTCATAACAATCTAGGTAAACAAAGTAGACTACAGTGTTAACGGCACAGGTGATGAGAGATGGTGAAATTCTGGATATATTAAATGCAGGATTAAATCCAGGATTTGCTGATAGATTGTGTGTAGAAGACTGAGAGCTTAGACTGTGGATGAGGAAACCTAAGTTTGGTTTGATCATACTAAATTTGAGATGCCTGTAAGAAACCCAAATGAAGATATGGATAAAAATCTGTAAGTTTAAAGTCAGAGATGTCAGTTCTAGAGATATAAATTTGGAAGTCAACAGCCTACTGATACTATTTAAACTAGGGACTGGATGAGATAATCAAATAAGTGAGTATAGATCAAAAAGAAAAAGAGTCTAAGAAGTAAGCCTTTGGGACTTAAATGTTACATCATCTATAGTAGTTAAAATTGAAACCTCATCATATAAAAAGTAAAATGGACACCTTTTTCTTTTCTATCTCCTGGATTTTTTATTGTATGAGAAATTTTCTCTTTTCATTCATTTTTTGAAACATATCTTCAATAATTATTTAGATTGGTGTATGCTTCCAGCTTTTTCATCTTTATTATTTTATACTGATTCATTTATCAAGTAGTAGCACATGAATTAAAGTAAACACTTTCAGAATTGGTATTAGTCTTTTTATGTCTGTGAATATCTTTTTCTTAATATTTGAATTACAACTCCACTGAATATGGAATTCTTGAGTTACAGTGATTTTCTTTGTACTCAATAGTTGCTGATCTATTATCTTCTAGTAGTTAATGTTAAAAGGAGAAATCTGAGTCCATAGATATTTCTTACCCTTTATAGTCAACAGTTTATGTGTTTGTTGGCTTTTATTTACTTATTTGTAATTATTGATGTTTGTTTGTTTTCTTTTTTGTCTGACTAGATGCTCATGTTCTTTTTTTCCTCATAAAATTAAAAGTTTCCACGACATATTCAGGTCTTCATTTCTGTAACGTTTTCAGATTTTAGTATTAAAGTTGTACTTTCTCCATACAATTAATTTTAGAACTTCCTATGTTTTTCATTGTTTCTTTTTATTGTGTTTTCTATGTTTATGCTATTGTTAAAGCTGTGTTATTTACCTTCAATATTGTTTAAATTATATTGAAGGTAAATAATGCAACTTTTACTATTTTCCAAACTCTTCTATGTTGCGCAGGCCTGTTTAAATTCTCTGTTTCTTCTCAGGTCATTTTTATTAATTTATGTCTTATTAGTAAATTGTATGTCTCCAGGTTTTCAAATGTGGCCCTGCAGAGTTGCATGTTGTATTATTTTATAATTTTCAGAATTTCTTCCTTATCTATAATTATGTTTCCTTTTCCTTTTGTTTTTATACTTTTACTCTCTCTCTCTCGCTTTACTCCTTAAACAGAATTGTGAAGAGTCTATTTAATACTTCTTTGAAATGAACAGTTTTTGGAGTTATTAATCTTTTCCAACGTTTTTTGTTTTGACTAATTGTGACACGTATTTATTCATTCTCCTCTACTACTTTTAAAAAATCCTTTTGTTCCTTTATAATGTTCTTAAATTGAGGACTAAGCTCCTTTGTTTTTATTATCTATTTTTTAAGATAGACATTTTTATTTTTACTAAACCTTAAACATTTAAGTAACATTTACTAAAAATTTTTCTCTGAGTAGAAGTTTAGACATTTTCTATAGGTTAAAATATAAAGCACACTCTTAATTGCCTTCTAGAGATTATAATTTCAATTTTGAATCAATGGCTTTATAAGGATACTTTTCTTAATTTCTAATCAGCTGAGATTTTATGCCATCTTTATTTGTAATTTTATTAAAATGAATGCACTCTATAAAATCTTCCCTTTAAGAATTGTTAAAATTTGTTTTATGACAGTCACATGGGAGATTTCTGTAAATATTCCATGGTCATATACAACAAATTTATATTTATTTATTTATTTATTTTTTGAGACAGAGTCTCGCTCTGTGGCCTAGGCTGGAGTGCAGTGGCCGGATCTCAGCTCATTGCAAGCTCCGCCTCCCGGGTTCAAGCCATTCTCCTGCCTCAGCCTCCCGAGTAGCTGGGACTACAGGCGCCCGCCACCTCGCCCGGCTAGTTTTTTGTATTTTTTAGTAGAGACAGGGCTTCACCGTGTTAGCCAGGATGGTCTTGATCTCCTGAACTCGTGATCCACCTGTTTTGGCCTCCCAAAGTGCTGGGATTACAGGCTTGAGCCACCGCGCCCGGCCCCCATTTATTTTTTAAAGAGGTAAAATACATACACTTGCATACACATATGTACATATATACACACGCACATATACATATATGAGTGTTTATGAAACAATTTGTTGATTATAGCATGCTGTCTCCATGCTCTTACATACTGTTGTTCACCAGATCTGTTTGATTATGTGCCTTTGATGCAAACAACCAATAGAAAAATAGACATAAGTTATGAACAGGCGCTTTACAGAAAAGGGTCTCATAAAGCCAATACAAATATCGGGAAATATTTACCATCATTAGCATTAGGTGTGTGCAAACCATGAAAACAATGACCCACCATTTTATACCCATTTGATACACAATTTTTTTTTGAAGTCTACAATATTCAGTGTAAGAATGTGGACAGAGAGAATCTTTATACAGTGCTCTACACTTTGAAAACTAGTCAGATATCATTTTCTAATGTTAAATAGTCACCTCTCCTATATGCCTAGATATATACCTAAGAAACACTCCATATCTACAGCAAGAGGCATGTATGAGAATGCTCATTACAGCACTGGTTAACAAAGTTAAAACCCTGTAAAATCCCTAAATTTCATCAATGAGAGAATGGGAGGATAACTATGACTCAGTGGAATGTTGTATTATAATAAAAATGAGCTACAGTAACATACAACAAGATGGATGAATCTTATTAATAAGATATTAATAAAAGGTAAATCTCCAAAGATTTTATACGTGAAATTCCTTTGTATAACGTTAAGAATTTGTGTGTGTGTGTGTGTGTGTGTGTGAGAGATTTGAGAACATATAGATGGAAGGGAATTATATAAAAAAGGAAAGCAAGTGTGTGTTCTGCACAGGACTCAGGTGGTGGAAGGGAGTGGGGTAGAATAGGAGAGGGAGAGTATGGTTAGATATTGGTTATTGTTGCTCTTCTGATTGTTTGGAGTAGGGTATCTCAGGTGTTTATGATGTAATGAAAAAACTACATTAAATATCCAGCTAACTAAATAAAAGGCTGTGAATGGATCAATGATGAGAAAGTATCATAAATGAGGGATTATGAATAATCTATTTTTGTGAACCTGAGGTCAAATAAAAAATAATAAATTGGACTTTTTTTTTTTTTTTTAATATACACAGGGTCTCACTCTGTAGCCCAGGCTGGAGTATGGTGATCATAGCTCACCGTAACCTCGAATCCTTGGGCTCAACCAATCCTTTCGCCTCAGCCTTGAGAGTAGCTAATACTACAGATATGCACCACCATGCCCAGCAAATTTTTTTTGTTTGTTTGTTTTTGAGGCAGGGTCTCACTTTGTCACCCAGGCTGCAATGAAGTGCCACAATCACAACTCATTGCAGTCTTAACGTCCTGAATTAAAGTGATCATCTTGCCTCAACCTCCCAAGTAGCTGAGACTACACCCTGCTGATTTTGTATTTTTTTGTAGAGATGGGGTTTTGCTATGTTGGCCAGGCTGGTCTCAAACTCTGGGCTCAAGCAATCCTCCCACCTTGGCGTCCCAAAGTGCTGGGATTACAGGCATGAGCCTCTGCGGCCGGCCTTTTTTTTTTTAACTACGGTTTTGTAGAGACGGAACCTCCTCATGTTGCCTAGGTTGGCCACAAACTCCTGGACTCAAGCAATTCTTCCACCTCAGCCTCGCAAAGTGTTGGAATTACAGACATGAGCCGCTGGGCCCAATCTAAATTGGGCTTTTAAAAATCAACACACAATTTCTCTCTTTGATCCATCAATTAGCTTTAAACGCTACCTGTCTGGTATTAGTATTCACACTAACTTTTTTGTTTGTTTGTGTTTGTCTGGTACTTCTTTGCTCCCTGCTCTATTTTCAGTGTTCTTTTATAAATCGTTTTAAATGTCTCATAAAATGAACGCTTCCTAACCTTTAACATGCACAAGACTGATCTGTATTTATTAAAAGTTTCTGTTCAGTGGGTCTAGGGTGGGACCTGGGATTTTGCATTTCTAGCAGGCTTCACGGGATGCGAGTGTTGCTAGTTCCACACACTTCGATTAACAAAGTCATAAAATATATATATCTGGTCTTTTCTTAACCAAGAAAGACTCAATCTGTATTTTAATAAGGGACTTTGGCATATTCACATTTAATGAAAACAATGCATATACTTAATTTTAGTGTTTCCATTCTACTTTATGTTTAATTTAGGGTTTCACATTTTTTATGCTAGTTGAATTGTCACTATTTATTCACTTTTTCTCTTGTTTGGAAATTCTAAAAACATTTTCTATTCAACTTATGGTGTTTTTCTCTTTCTCAACACCTGCAATTTATTCCTTAAACAAGTATTTCATAAATGCCTACAATCATTTGTTGAGTATGTTTATGTACTATTCTTGGAAAACAAAATGCCAACTATTTCCTCCTTCCAAGACACTCTCTTCATCCACTGATTTCCCTACCCCAATACAATGAGATCTTTAGGTTATATTTTCCTTTCCTCTTTTTCCCTACAATATAACATCTTTATAACTCATTCATGCTTCTCCCATCTTTACAACCTCTAGGTATGGCTGAGGTAGCTATCTTTAGGTTTTACATTACAGCATCTGCTTTCTGTTCTAAGAATTGTATCTGAACAGTGATGTTGCTCATTATCCATCTCTCTGTCATTATTCTTTTACATTCAATTACATATATTGCAAGGTGCCTCTCTCACTTCTCTTTCCTCTCCTTTTTATTTTCCCCTAATTTAAGTTCTTCCTTGGGATTCAAAAGTTGTTTAAAGTCCTTTTTATTAATATTTTTTTCAGATGGGGTATATGAGTGACATATTATCTAAATTCTTCTATATCTTCCTCTTATCCTGGTAGGTAGGTGATTGCCATCTTGACTGGATATAGAATTCTTGGGTTGCATCTACTGAATTTCAAAATTCAAAACATATATTTCAACTTCAAGAAAGTGTTTGTGCTGTAATTTATTTTCCTCCTGGGCTCACAGTGTAATAATGATCATCATTATTTGGTTCAGATTGCCATCTATCTCCTCAGGAGTTCTTTATTAGGGAGCCATCTGAGTGAGGTGCTTGGCTTGTTCTTCTACTCTTTAGACACAGTGTTTTGTTCCTTTCTCAGCTCATTGCTGCATTAGCTCTTGGGGCTCAGGTTCACCTGCCATGTACTGTCCATGGAATCAGTGTCGGTGATGAAGCAGAAATAGTAATGTCTGTCCTTGTGGGGCCAGTGGTATAATGGCCAACAGGTCATCTCTCAATAATCTCACCTTCAAGGGCTGATGCTCTTTAAACTTAGATGCCAGATACTTCTGCAGCTTCTGGGGAGCTGGGGAGGCCAGTCAACCTTACCAACACCACTTGCTCATGTTTGTTCTGCTCTTTCTCTTGTGGATTCTCTCTACAAGACAACCTAGCTCAGTCTAGAAGGATTCTCAGGGCAAAGCCACTCTTAATTTGGCATGTGGAGCACACTGTAGTGCATAACAAGTAGTCAGGAGCATACCAGATGCCTCTCTACTACTGACAAATTCCAGACTCTTCAGCCTGGCATGGAAGGGCTTTCTCCTCTTTTTTTTTTTTTTGAAACGGAGTTTTGCTCTTGTTGCCCAGGCTGGAGTGCAGTGGCATGATCTCAGCTCACTGCAACCCCTGCCTTCTTGTTTCAAGTGATTCTCCTGCCCCAGCCTCTCAAGTAGCTGGGATTACCGGAGCATACCACCACACCTGGCTAATTTTTGTATTTTTAATAGAGACAGGGTTTCACCATGTTGGCCAGGGTGGTCTCAAACTCCTGACCTCAGGTGATCCACCCAACTCGGCCTCCCAAAGTGCAGGGAGTACAGGCATGAGCCACTGTGCCAGGCCTCTCCTCTTACCTTTCTAATCTTAGCTTCTCTATTCCCTTTCCTCTCACGCACCCATCTGGAAAATTCACTCTTCTATGTCCGTGCCCACAAATAAGTTTTGGCAGTCCTCCCTGGATTCTTCCTTCAGGCTGGCTGCCATATTCCTAACTATGATTGCTCCCTCCAGATTATTAGCAACACCGTGGTCCCCACTACCCAGAGCTTGCTTCTAAGTTCTACGCATCATGGGTATTTGTCTAACCTGATAGGGAAAAGTCCTCTGATTACAATAAATTATGTCACACATCTAGATGTTCAGGGTTCTGCCATGATACCAGTCTTGAATAGAATTTTCCTATGATACCTTTCTGGAGGAGTTCTTCTGCCAGTATCTTCTGAATTAAAAGCCTAGAAAAATGTTGCAGGTATCGAACTACCATGTTAGACCTTAAGGAAAACGAAAGTTAATGTTATGTTTGAACAAACAAATCAACTCCTTCCCCTCTTTTCCATTTCTAAAGCAGTAACTAGTGGAATATAAATGTTTCTCTTTTCTTTTTCAACAGAAAGATCTGCATTGATCAGCATGGTAGAAAGTTATGGTCAAAATGATTTTAGAATAACAGACAATGCTAATTATCTGGAAAAATTCCTTGATTGGCTGATTAATTCATTCTTCCATCAATTGCATAAACACTGATTAACCGCTTTGGGTCAACCTCAACTCTAGTAGCTTTGTTTTAACATTTATGTTCATTCTTTGGATCTAGTTCTTTGATTCGAACAATTAGTGGTGGTGGTATGATTTTTGCTCTTATCACTCAGACTTCATAACTCTTGCTATTTTGTCACTCTTAATATTTATATGACATCTAGTGAGTGATTGATCTTCTATAGGACCCTATGGTCACTCACATTTGCTTGTCACTAGGACATAGGGGGCAATCCACAGATTTATGGCTGCCAATAAAAGTTGTTACCAAAAGTACCATTTCTTTTTTTCCTGTGTGCTAATTTCTAATAACTCCTGTGCAGGAGAGCAATTACTGACAAAAGTCAGCCTCTGTTAATAGTTTATCACACTTCATCATATATCCTTTGTCGTTGGAAGCATTTTGACAAGCCCAGGGTTAATTAAAACCAAGAAGACAATAAAATACACCTAATCAAACATAACAGGTACAGAAATCAATTAGCAGATTTATAGTACTTTGGAGGTTTCCATAATGTATAAAATTCAAAGAAACTATCGTTTCCATTTCCTCAAGACAGTGTAATTAAATTTCTAATTGAAACTATTTTTCAGTAGGTAACGTACAGTCCGCCCAAGTTTGATTTGCATTAAAGTGGGGTCTACAGAGGTTGAAAGAGCCTAGGAAATTAAAAAGATCATTGAGTCATTTCCATTATTGTTATTTTGTCTATCTGAAAGTTGGGGGAAAGTTATACTGTACAAAAAGGAAGAGAAAGGAAAAGTGGTGCTTTGCATGGTAAAAAGAATAAGTGAAGTCTTCTTATATATCAAGGATCTCTGTTGTTACTCATTGCAAAAAAAAAAAAAAAATCACCAAGGGAGAGTGAACATCTCAAATAACTCTCATGTAATGCACTAGTTTTGTCAGCATTGTTAAACAATTCATCTGGCTTGTTTTCTCAACTTGACAGATTCTTTTGACTGGATTGATTGCAATGATCCATTGCTTTGGTTTCATGGAGATGTGGCCTTAAATAAGCCATGTCTTTTTGAAGTTTTATTCCCCACCCAGCTAAGTGAAATGTGATGCCAGTCACCATGCCGGGAACACATTGTCTCAGTGGAGAATGGGTGAGGATCTGTATGGTCTAGTGTCTGAAAGGCTGTGTTCACTCCCCTTGTGGACTGGTTGACCAATGGGCATTTTCCTCTCTGCCTGAGGGTTTCTTCTTTAAATACTTGCCTACCTCTGCCTGATACTTTCTAGATTGTTAATAAAATATCTTAATGCTATTTGACATATAAATGATCATATTTTTTACCTTCCACTTGAAATTATTCTTTTTTTTTTTGTTTTTTGAGATGGAGTTTCACTCTTGCCCAAGCTGGAGTGCAGTGGCACAATCTCATTTCACTGCAATGTCCATCTCCCAGGTTCAAGTGATTCTCCTGCCTCAGCCTCCCAAGTAGCTGGGATTACAGGGGCCTGCCACCATGCCCGGCTAATTTTTTTGTATTTTTGGTAGAGACGGGGTTTCATCATGTTGTCCAGGCTGATCTCAAACTCTTAACCTCAGGTGATCCACCTGCCTCAGCCTCCCAAAGTGCTGGGACTACAGGCATGAGCCACCAGGCCCAACAATTATTCTTTTTTTGACATTTCTGTGCCATCGACATTTAATTTAAATATAGTTTTGCATTGACATTTAATTTAAATATAGTTTTGTTGCTTTGAACTTTTTTCATTTTGCCTTTAATGATTACCCCCAAATGTAATTATTATCAACAACAAAATAACTTATATTTGTTTCCTGGACTGAGAATTAAATTCCACCCATTATTAGGTTTTTACTTTTTCTGTTTGTTTTGTTTTTTAGAGACTAGGACTTGCTCTGTTGCCCAGGCTGAAATGCAGTGCTATGACCATAACTCACTGTAACCTCAAACTCCTGGGCTCAAGCAATTTTCCCACCTCAGCCTCCTAAATAGCTAGGACTACGTGTATGTGCCACCATGCCTGGGTAATTTTTAAAAATGTTTGTAGAGCGAAGGATCTTGCTATGTTGCCTAGGCTGATTTTGAACTCCTGGGCTCAAGTGATCCTTCTGCCTTGGCCGCCCAAAATGCTGGGATTACAGATGTAAGCCATGATGCCTAGCCAGGGTTTTACTTTTAAGCTGTGAACAAACCAAAATATATTACTCCTTTCATAAAATGATTGCTATAAAACAAAGCAAGGTCAAAATTAGGTTTTAGATATTTATTTTGGTCTATGGTACTGACTCTGAGTCTGTGCCCATATAATGCTAATAGAAGCCATATACCTTGAACAATTTCATGGAAAAACATCAACCAAAACATTGTTGGAATTCACATAGATAACTGTGATAATATGTTTATTTATTTTTTTGTTAAATGTTAAGATATGCTGATGGCAAAGTACAACAAATATTCAAATGTGTGTAAATCAATATTTAGTCAAGACAGGTGTGATGATGTTAACATAAACCCAACCTCATGCTTTTTCTTTTTCCCTAATGATATCTGTTTTCTGGCCAATTCATTGTTTTAAATAACTTCATCTGAGTGTTAATGGGTGTTAAATGAATATGAAAGAGTTAGGCAATAAATCAGTGGTGGCTGGTTCATACTGCATGTCCCTAGGTTAATGATGGAGCTCTTGTCTGGACTTACTCTGTTGTTGGTCAGTGGAAGATGCATCAAAAACAAAAAGGTTTTACGTCTAAGCTATCCTTGTTGCTTTCCTATATCTCAAACCCTCCTTTCTCATTTCTTTATTAGCTCTTTTCCCTTTTTCCACCCCTGCATGTGAATATATATATATATATATTTTTTTATATTTTAACACTTTTGTTTATCAAAATGTGAGACTTGAATATAGGCAACACAAAATAAATGTCATCGGAACAGACACTTTACAGGAAAAACAATGACTAGTTATCCTACTTCATAAATCTATGAATATGACATTTAACATAAACATAACGGAAGTTAGCTTAAAATCATTAACAATTATTCTCTTCATGCAGTGAAGGATCCTGGTTGTTTTACTGCAAATGGTTTAGAAGACAAAACATAAAACAGCAGTAATAAACACAAGAATTGAACATATTCATACAGGCAAATAATGTTTTTGTTTTTGAATTATTTTTCAGAACTATGAAAATTAATACCAGGAAATACTTTTTAAAATTTGTAATAGCATCAAAAATAATAAAACACTTGCAGATAAATTTAACAAGGAAGTACAAAACATGTATACCAAGAACTATGAAACATTGTTCAGCAAAATTAAACAAAATTTAGGTTAATGGAAAGACATACTGTGTTCATGAAGTTGAAAACAGTGTTGTTTAAATGGTGATATTTCCTCCTCTTAAGTTGACATATTTATTCTTACATTTTCACGCTTTTATGTATGATATGAGAATGTGAATATATATTTAAGACACAGTACTCCACTCATTTTCCTACACTTTCTTCATCTGAGAATTTTCCTATTCTGTAATGTCAACAAACTTTAATTTGCAAATAACAAATCTCTATTTACTGTTGAGTCCTTTCTCTTAGGCTTTGATTTTGCTGTATACTACTGGCTGCCTAAAAGACTTTCCACTCTTAGTATTCTCTAAAACCCCAAATGAACATCTTCTTCCCAGCTCTTCTTCTGTTAGTGGTGCTAACATTCCAAGTCAATGGTAAAGTGGTTTAATTCTAAAATAAATAGACAAAAATGTATAATGGTTCAGACTCGATTGAATACACAGTACAGGGTGAGAGAAGTCTGCAGGGTGGCCCTCCCCCTCCATGGAGGATTGCATGCAGGAGATTCTGTAGTTCAGATCTTGAAGTGCTGCATAATCTCTGCTCTCTTATGTTGGCTGGATCTCAGTGTCATGGTCACACATATCTCAAGGGAAGCTGGGAAATATGGTCTATCACTTTGTCCAGGAAAAAAATAAAATAAAATAAAAAACAGAAATGGGTGTTGACGTATAGCCATCAATCTCTGCCACGACCACCTAAATTTAAAACTATCGTTTCAACTCTGTCTTATCCCCCATATCAGGTAAAATCCTAGACCAAATGCTGTTATATTTTCAAAGCATAGCTTATTGAATCTTCCCTCTGGTCCTGATACTACCATATGGTCTAGGTCCTCATCCCTTCATATCCGGATTACTTCATTAGCTTTCTAAGTGATCTCCCCAATTTCTAAATCTCTTCTGCTCCAATCCACCCTACAAAATCCTCTTCGCACTCACTTTCCTTATGTACAGCTTTCATTTTTTAGGTCATAGATTGAAACCTTCAACAGCTCTCTTTTCTAACATTTCAAGTCTAATTTATCCTGCTTAGTTTTTAACAATGGACATAATTTTGTAACTTTTTCTTCCGCCAACTTTGATCTACCTCTGGAAGTTTCTGCCACGTGTTTCTGTATCACTCAATTTAGATATAAATATTAACTGTTGTGTCTTGTGTTGTTAAATTTTACTTTATGTGCTTTAGAGTTCTCTTCCTTACTATGTTGTGAGCTCTTTGAGAAAAGAGATGATGTCTGGTATTCTTTTATTTGGTTCTCCATGTAATCTAGCACATTGCTCAGTGCATGCAAAGTTGATATTCAATAAATACTTGTGCTAAATCGTCTAGCTGTGTGAAGAAATTAGTCATTACACTGATTTTATTAAAGGTGTCAGCTATATTGACAAATCTTTGTTACAAACTGCCATTTATTTATGGAAATCTATGCTTAATTATAATTAGTGCCGAAGTATCTCAACACAAGCAGATATAAACTAGAGACATTTGAAAGCCTGGGGAAACTAATTTCAAGTAGTTTTTTTTCCGATTAATTCAACTAACAATTTAATTCGGATCCACGTCCGGAAGAGGCTCATACTCTAGAAGGAAGGCTAGGATACATACAAATTGTGGTAGGCAGAATTCTAAAATGGTCCCAAAGATTTCTGCCACTTGGGGTACATGCTCTGCATAGTCCCTACCTATGAGTGTGAGTGGGACCTGTAAATATGATGAAATATCACTTCCATAATTATGTTACATTACAAAGCGAAAGGGAATGTATGGCTGTAATGAAATTCTCTGATCAGTTGATTTTGAGTTAATCAAATGAATGATTATCTTTGGTGGGTCTGACCTAGTCAGGTGAGCCCTTAAAAAAGAAAATGAATAGCTTTCCTGTGGGCCTGGAAACATGCAAAAGCTACGTTGTAATCTCACTATGGAGGAAGTCTTGCGACTAGGATCTGAGGGCAGATCCAAAGAGCTAAGAAAGGTCCAATAAGAAAGTGGGGACCTCAGTCCTACGACAATAAGTAATTTAATTCTGCTGCCAAACAGTGTGAGCTTGGAGGAGAATCCTGAGCACCAGAGGACAATGTGGCCCAACTGACACCTTGATCTTAGACTTGAGAAACACTGAGCACTTTGTTACTTCATGCTCATATCTGTAAGATAACAAATGGGTATTGTTTTAACCCACTAAGTTTGTGGTAACACATTGTACAGCTATTGGAAATTAATACACATATTTCTTACAATATGTTATTTAATTGCTATGATGAACTGTTATAAATGAATTTAATCATGTTGAGATTCTATAAATTTTAATTTTAAGACTTGAATTAGTTCCACTATAAAAACTCATATCAGACAAAAATCCTTTTGGACTTGAAAGTACCAATGTCATTTACTTTCATTTTCTTGACCTTGAGTCAGTTAACTTCTGACCTACCTCAATGAAGCATAGGTTGGCATTCCCTAGTCTATTTTCAAAGACTTCTACAAAAGATGATTTCACCCAATTATCAGTGTTTTATTAGATGGTCACCCCTTCTTTACTCTTCTCTATCCTAGCATGCATATCATGCTGACTTAACATCATTTTCTGGATAGCGCACTAGATTAAATATTCCAAGAATCTTTGGAGGAGAGCCAAAGTATTCTTTTTGTTCTTTAGAAGGAAGATGGTTTAAAGGAAGTTGCTGCTTAGCAAAGCCATTACTCTATTGCAGAGCAGGCATGGTTCCAAAGTACATTAACAATGCTAATGAGAAAACTAGCCCTGGAATGAAAAAAAAGGGAAAATGAAGAAGTCATTTCATCATCAGATGTATTCTGGTGAGGTAGAAAAAACCCTAGAGTATGACTCAAGAGATGTGGCCTCTATTGACTGAAAGTCCTTGTAGAGCTCTCTATGTCTCAGTTTTTTTTTTCTCTTCTCTTCTCTTTCTTTTTCTTTCTTTTTTTTTTTTTTTTTTTTTGAGACAGGGTCTCACTCTGTCACCCAGGCTGGAGTGCAGTGGCATAAGAATGGCTCACTGCAGCCTTTACCTCCCACACTCAAGTGATCCCCCTGCCTCAGCCTCCCAAGTAACTGGAACAACAAGTACATACCACCACACCCAGCTATTTTTTTTTGTTTTTTGTAGAAACAGGGTCTTGACATGTTGGCCAGGGTGCTCTTGAACTCCTGAGCTCAAACGATCTGCCAGCCTAGCCTCCCGAAGTGTTACAATTATAGGTGTGAGCCACTGTGCCTGGCTTCAGCTTTTAAAATCAATAATGTGGGAACATGAACTAGATAATCTCTGGGTTCCCTTCCAACTTTAAGATCAATAATTCACCTGTCCAATGATAAAATGGGGAGGATAAACGTGAGATCTTAGTGGAAAGCATAGAATACTTAAAGTCTGTGTAAGGATATGAGAGAGGAAATATTTTTCCCTGAAGATCAGTCTCCATGTGAAGGTGAACACTAGATTGTCTTCTGCACATCAGCAGCTCTATGGCTTTCCATTGTTGAAATTTATTAATCTCAAATGCAGCACCCTCCCTGGCCACCTCCTCTGGCCTTTTCCATTCCTCCATTCATCATTTTCTTATATATTCTCCATCTCCTTCCCAGTTGAATTCTTCACTCTTTTAAAAATACATCCTATCCTTTTCCATCTGTGCTTGGCTTTTGTGGTACTCACAGCTGGATTGTTCTACCTTCCATTTTCACCTGACAAATCCTGTTCAGGCTTTAAGCTCTAACTCGAAAACTACCTTCTCCATAAAGCTTTCCCTTCTGATACTTCTCTCCTAGAAGTGACTGAGCTGTTCTTCTTTGGAACTTCCCTTGTTATGCATCCTACTTCAAGCATAAGTCTTTATCTACCTTATATGTTATTTGTGCATATCTCATTCCTCATACTGCGAACAGAGATGTTATAGGAAACTGAACTGAGTAGCTCCTGAGTTTAGACTATAACCTGAAGGACATGTTATATTAGCTTGCTTACCTAACATCTTGTCTTCTTATAATTCTTTTTCCTGTTACTAGAGTGCAGCAAAAGTAAAAAGGTAGTTTCCTGATAGCATATATTCTCAGGAGTCCTTCCTGCAGAATATTCATGGTGATAAGATTCAGGAGAGCAAGTGCTATGAAATTAGCTATGCTCTTTCGTAGGAGTCTTGCATGAGCTTGATGGTTGGCCAAAGTAACAAAGGCTGAGGGAGACAAATTGATTTGGTGGGAGTCACATGTCTAATTAGGGGCTCCAGCACAGTAGGTTTTGCTCCCTCTCCTCTCTAATACACACTGCTTCAGGGCCCACCCCTCAAAATTGCTTAAGGCTGCTATGATTCCTGAGGCAAAAGTATCTTCTGAATGAAGAAAACACTGATTTGATTTGCTTCTTCACAAGTTTTACTCCCAGATGGTGCCTCCAGACTCACAGAATCTCAATAACATTTTATTTCCTTTCAGGCCATGGCTGATTTGCAGTGCTTTTCCATTTATAATTTTCAAGCTGAATACCTTTATGACTTTTCTGTTTCCTTTTTCTTTCAACTTGGAGCTGGAATTAAACTTAAGAATTTAGAAAAAATAGTTGTAAGCCGTTAAGGGGAGATTGTAAAGACGTACAAACAAAAGGTCTGAAGAAGGAGAGAACAAAGAAGAAAATTGGAGGGGTTGGAAGAAAAGTGGGGAATCTGGCCAACATTACTCAGTACTACATGAGCCAGAGCTGAGCTAACTACTTGTCTATGATGCCTCATTTCATCTTATGACAGACCAGAAAAATTAAATCATATGCCCAAGATCCCATAATAAACAAATTATGGAAAAGGGCTTTGGATGGAAGACTGTTTAACCTCAGGACCTATGCTCTTTTAACCACAACTTGCTGGGGGGATGCTGAATAACACGAAGGCTGAATGCAGATCAAGTAAGGGACTGATTGGAAGGCAGAGGGAGATGAACAGGTTTATCTTCTTATTCTCTCGGTTAGAACAGAGTGCCTGAGCTGGAGAGCACACTGAAGCATCTTCTAACTTCCAGCTTGTGTGCTGAAAACCTAGAGAAAAACAACCCGTGAGGCTTCCAGGAATTTAATTCAGATGACATGCTTCTTTCTTTCCATTTTCTTTGGTTTTCATGAGCCTCTAAGCAGTTGTACTGGTCCCAAAGTTCTGTTTCAAGTACCCTCCTCTTCCCCTCTTGCTTCCCTCCCCACCAAGGATGACACTTTTACTTCTGAAAACCTTAAGCAGCAATCTACTCCAATTGGGTCATTGAGGTCAGAGTCCCTAGACTAAAAGATAATGAAGAGAGACGTCTCAGCAGAAAATAAGGACTGGAGTCAACCTTGGGCCTCATTTACTTGGGTGATAATCTCAGGTTCCTGATGTCCTCATAATACACACACCACACTCATCCCAGCATTACTTAGCTGCCAGAAGTTTAAACAATGAGATGATTATTATTATTTTCCACTTTCTGGGATCAGAAGAATAAGAAGTAAAGAAAGACAATAATAGTTTTATTTGTTCATTTATGTATTCACTCAACATCTCTGCTATGTTGTGGGGGAAATACAGATGCAGAATGTCCACAGTTTCTACTTTTGAGGAGATTATAGTGCTGGAGACACTGACCCAAGATTTGAGAGTAATAAGGTAGATTTAAGGCAGTGGAATGAATATGGACAAGCACCTAAATACAGTGCAGGAAATAGGTGTTGAAAATTATCACGAAGAAAAGAGGGTAGAATGGGTTAAATGAGAGGCAAAATTAGGTGGTTGAAGGAGCACAGAGAGGCGCTTGAATGTTTCCATTTCCCCTCCCAGAGCACAGGGACTTGGACACCAGAATGGGGCTGTCGGGTGGGTGTCCCTGGAGCCTTGGTGACATTTGCCTGAGAGCTGACTTCAACGAATGAAACAGAGGGGAATGATTAAGAGGTGGTGTCCAGAGACAAAAGCAAAGCCAGAGGAAGTCAGGCTGTCTACCCAGTGATTGGAGAGGGATGCGCGGAAGGGAGTCACCATGGCGACTGGGCCAAGGGCTGATGGTCCTTCTCAGAGGCAGCATAGTGAGGTGTTCAAGCAGGTTCTGAAGCCAGGTTTACTGGCTTTCAATCCGGACTTCATGGCTTACTCTCTGAGAGACCCAGAGACAGTTACTTCAACTTCTTGTTTTACAATTTCCTCATGTTTAAAATGTCATTGATTATTACGGTACCCACCTAGGATACCATATCATCCTGGGAGTAGATTGTACAATTGAGTTAGTATGGGTAAAGGGCTATGAATAGTTCCTGGCACATTGTTAAGTGGTTAAAAACCGCTATTTATTATTAGTTATTAGTAGTTAAGGACACTTCTCTAAATTCAATTTGGGCTACAGTTAAATTTTGAGAATGACTTTCAATTCTGATCCTTATCAATCTCTTTGTCAACAGGCACTGCCATTCCTTAGCCCATTCCAGACAGAGCAGAAAAGAGAAAAGAAGTAATAAAGCAAAAGAAACAAGAGGGAGTAAAAGAAGCTCCCATGGTTTTTCTCTGAGAATTTCACTGGGGATCTAATTTTAAAGACGTGAAGATTGAAGAAAGAACGCATAATTTCAACCATTTTGTTAAATGAAATTTGTTGGCTCTATAAAAACCCTTCTGTTTTGGTGATGTCCTCCAGTTTTCCCTGGTTTTCCTCATGAAGAATAATAATTCTGTTCTGTCCTCTCCATCCCAGACTCTAAATATTCTTTTTTTTTTCTTTTCCATGAAAGCAAAACTCCTAGGCTACATCCCGTGTAACTCCAGCAATGTGAGCAAGCTTTTGTTCCCCGTATTGGCAGCATTTCCCCGTCGTTTGTCCCCCTGCCTGTCTGCAGGTCTCGGAGCGGCTCTGCTGTTGGAGATTGCAGGGAGTTGGTGGATTCGAGCCATGGCGCTTCTTTTATGAGCCAAGTGCAGAGAAAGGAGCTTTTCATACGCTCCAGCCTGCAGTCAGGTACTCCCTGGTGGGCTCCTCACAAAGCCTAGGCCCTGGAGCTCTTCCCTGGAGTTTGCATTTGTTTCCTTATAGGGCACATCCCTGGCGATGGGCAGGAGGAAATGGCAGCCCAAATAAGAGGCAGCCCTCTGCAGCCACTCTGGGCTGGTTCCCTGCTCAGCCCAGAGAAGTCACTGGTTTGACCCATTCCTCCCTAAAGCCAGTCTGAGTTCGTTATTAGTGAACATGAAAAATGCTTCAATCATAGCACCAGATGGTACCCAAACCAATTTGGATTGTCAGCTGAGGCCTACTCATTTCCAAGGACTTGGTCTAACATCAGTGTTATTTCCCTCAGTGCCCATCCAGCCCTAAGAGATGATCTTGCTCAGATGATTTTGATGATAAATAATATTTTACTCTACTCAGGACCACAGTCGTTACTTCTTTCCATCTTTATTAATTCATTCAACAAGCTTTTATTGAGTGCCTGCTGTGTGCACTAAGCATTTTAGGGCATACCAAAGATAAATTTATTTTTGTTCAATAGATACTTGTTGAGAATCTACTATGTGTGTGGCAAGCACTACACTAGATAATGGACATATAAAGTAACTAAGAACAGGTACTCATAGATGTAGAGAGATGAAGAGTGCAGTTACACAACAGGTACTGGGAAAGGCAAGTAACCCAATGTCCTGCAATACCCTCTTTCAATATTGCTACTTGGACTATAAACAAAATTTAATTTGGTACTCTATTCTCTCAAGCTTCCTAAAAAGAATTTGCCAATAGCATTAATATACCACTTATGCAGGAAGGATGCAAGAGAGAGTCACTGATTCGGTTCTCTTCTACCTTACCACTCAGAGTGGTCCATGCAGTATCAATGATGGCATCTCCTGGGAGCTTGTTAGAAATTCAGGTCCCACTCCAGACCTGATGGATTAGAATCTGTAGTTTTAATAAGATCCACAGGTGATTTATCTGCCCAGGGAAGTACTTACTGCTCTGCTAGTTATTTGTGTCTGAGGTATTCCAACAATGACAGTGGGTTCAGTGAAAGATCACCATATTTGTTTTTTCAGTGAATATTTGTTGAGACAAACAACTCAGTATCTGCTAGTTACATAATCTCTTTATTTTTTTAAAAAAGGTGCAGGCCATTCCTTACACATGAGTCACTGAGTTTTGGACTTCGTCACCTTGACATGATTGCCACTGTTGATTGGACAGAGATCCAGATTTAAACCAAAAACTGACCAGAAAACTCTCTGAAGCATGCTTGCATTGTATTGCATAAGTAACTTAGTCAGAGGCATTTTCCTAGGGAATTCAAAAACTCGATAGGATTGATGTTCACCATAGGTAGCGTTAGAGAAACTTAAAAAGAAGCAAGCAGGAACCATCAGGTTGAGAGTAGACAGAGAATAGAAGAAAAACGTCCAGGTCCATATCACTGTTTGTGTGTGTGTGTATGTGTGTGTATTCGTGTGACCGAGTCTCACTCTATTGCCCAGGCTGGAGTGCAGTGGCATGATCTTGGATCACTGCAACCTCTGCCTCGTGGGTTCAAGTGATTCTTGTGCTGCAGCCTCCCGAGTAACTGGGATTACAGGCACCTGCCACCATACCTGGCTAATTTTTGTATTTTTAGTAGAGACGGGCTTTCACCATGTTGGCCAGGATGGTCTGGAGCTCCTGACCTTAGGTGATCTGCCCACCTCAGCCTCCCAAAGTCCTGGGATTATAGGCATGGACCACTGTGCCAGGCAAGTATAAGTATTTTTAAGGGTTCACTTAGAAAAGTACTGAAAACTTCATATATATGTCACCATTAGTCCTCAGAGCACCACTGAAAGGCAAATGTTCCAAATGCATATTTTCAGTGGTAATGTAGACTCAGAAAAGAGAGGTAATTTGCCTATGATCACTCAACTGTGGAAACACCAGAATTTGAACCCAGCTCCAACACGTTTGAAAGCCCAGACATGCATTTTTTCATGTTATCATCCTTCAGCCTATTGCCTGTGTTGTTTTGTTGTTGTTGTTGTTGTTGTTGTTCCAGTCCTTTTCATGAGTGTTCTGGGGCCACTTAGATTCCAGGGCAAAATTATGGGCACAATTTGCTGTCCAGAGTGACATAAAGGAAGTGGTTCAGTGCCCTTGGGAGGTTCAGGAGAGCTGCTTCTACACCTACCACCATAGGAAGGTGCTGGGGGAACTATGAGATGAATCCTGGCTTTCTTCCTTTCTTTAAAGAGCTTACAATCTTTTTGATGAAAAGAAGTCTGAAGTATTTTTTTAAAAAATGATTATGTAAGTTAGTGTGTATGAGGACAGAAACTTAAGGCAGGTGGTAGAATTTTAGTGAGGCCTTAGAAAGACTTGAGGTACATGAAGAGGAGGGGCCATGCCAGTCTGGGGCTATAGTGCAAGCAAAGGCAGGAAAGAATTTGTTGCAGTATGAGATGGAAAAGTAAATCATCTGCTCCTATTTCTCAAAAAAGCATCTACTTCAGGCTCAGTGAATGCATGCTATATGAAGAATATATGCATGCTATGTGAAGAATATGTGCATGGTATGTGAAGAATATATGCATGCTATATGAAGAATATACACATGCTATATGAAGAATATACACAGGTTATATGAAGAATATATGCATGCTATGTGAAGAATATACACATGCTATATGAAGAATATAAGATGCTATGTGAAGAAAATACATATGCCATGTGAAGAATATATGCATGCTATGTGAAGAATATATACATGCCATAGGAAGAATATATGCATGCTATGTGAAGAATATACACATGCTATGTGAAGAATATACACATGCTATGTGAAGAATATATGCATGTTATGTGAAGAATATACATATGCTATATGAAGAATATAGGCATGCTATATGAAGAATATATGCATGCTGTGTGAAGAATATACACATGCTATATGAAGAATATACACAGGCTATATGAAGAATATACAAATTCTATAGGAAGAATATATGCATGCTATGTGAAGAATATATACATGCTATATGAAGAATATACACATGCTATATGAAGAACATATGCATGCTATGTGAAGAATATACACATGCTATATGAATAATATATGCATGCTATATGAAGAATATATGCATGCTATGTGAAGAATATACACATGCTTTATGAAGAATATATGCATGCTATATGAAGAATATACGCATGCTATGTGAAGTAAATACACAGGCTATATGAAGAATATATGCATACTATATGAAGAATATACATGTGCTATGTGAAGAATATATGCATGCTATGTGAAGAATGCACACATGCTATGTGAAGAATATATGCATGGTATATGAAGAATACGCATATGTTATATAAAGAATCTGTAGGTCCAGTTGGTGACCGGAGAGAGACTGTTATGGGTCAGAGTGAGACTTGTGAAGAACCTGAATCATGATAGAAAAACAAGAATAAATGGGTTGATAGATGTGGACTGGCAGGAGGTGTATGTGAGTCAGAAAGAGTGCCCCAAATTGTGTCTACACTCAAGAGAGTGGGTGGACTAGGAAGTAGGTTGATGAAAGTCATCTCCCCTTTTCACCACTGTTAGGAAGGGGAGGGGTCTTGTGGTTAATCACTTCATAGGTTTATTCTTGGAGAAGATGGGGGTTCTACCATGTGAAATGTGCCAGAATCTATAATTATATGTGCCAAAGACTACTTGTGCTCAACAAATACCCATTGCTCCCTATGTTTCTTGGTTTTGCCAGAAGCTAGGAGGTGCTAGAGTTTTGTCCAATGGGCTGCAGTCAGAAGTGATGTAACTCTCTTCTGAGCCTGGCCCATAAAACATCCCATTCTTCCTTCAACCCTTTTGTGCCCTTCTTTAATAATTTGGAGGCCACATGTTCCAGCTAGTGTAGCTGTGGAATGCAGGGCTGCCTCTTGAGCATTGGGTTTGAAATATTCATGCTGAGCTGCTGAAAGTTTGGAGTTTGGTGGTTGTCACAACAAATTCCAGCCTTCTCTGACTGATACAGATGTATTTTTGTGTTTATGATTGCCTAACACATAGTAGATGCTCATAAATATTTGCTCAGTGAACAAATAAATCATTATATCAGTTACCAAGACTGGCTTGGTATGATTATTTTTTCATCTTAATTCTCTGCTCTTCGAGAGCCTAGTGTGTGTTGGATTCTTTCCCCTTCAAAGGTCTTGATGTCATTATTTTCCTGGCGTTACCTGAATGTTTGAGAGAAGGTTGGGGAGAGTGGAAGGTGTAAGAGTGATTTTCCCCTGCCCTTGCCCCTACTAGGGATCATTCTGGGGACCTTCATCTGCTGGGAAAAACCCTGCTAAAGGAACCAGATCTGTCGACCAGAAGGGCTTGCCCATTTAAAGACTGAAAATTCAGGAAAACCTTTCAAAAAAATATCACAGATCTCGGCAATCCACACATCATTTTCTTTGCCTAACATATTCGCCAACCAATTATGTCAAAACCTCTCAGTTTGAAAGAGATCAGTTCTGTGTTATACCCAACATTTCTGATGTCCTTAAGCCTCTGATTTGTAATAATAAAAAAGAGTAAAATCACTCAGGGTGATCTGGATTCAGGGCAGAGAAAAGGGCTCCTGCTGGGTGGCCCCCTTTTCTCTTTCCTTACATGTAAATTTTACACACTTAGCCCCTCAATTGGAACAAGATGAGGATTTGTTTGGTTTGCAATTAACAGCTAGGTGAAACCTTCTAGAGCTGTAGGCTTTGGGGACACACATTTCCCATCAGGCCTCCACTCCCTCCGTCCTTTCTTCTAAACACTGCTAAACCGTACACCTGCTGAGAAATTAGACCCCCATAAGGTCTATTTCAAATCCATGACCTAATTTGTTTTTGAACTTCAAAATGATAATATGTAAGAGTAACAAGGATTTTTGTTTATAGGGAAGTATTTGAAGAGCCTAGGGACACATCCATGATAAAACTGCACCATTCGCTAGTTAATACATGCCCCAATTTGAGCTCCAGCAGAGAATTTGTGTATTTAGTCTGAAGAAAACTCATTTGCCAAAATCTGATCATTTATTCCAGAGTGCACTCGCAGTGACTCCATAGTATTAGACTTGTGTAAAGCTATTTACCACTCATAGATATTTAAGACTTTAAAAAAATATATACAGTAAATGCCTCATTATTGAGGGGGAAATAAAAATCATCAAATCTATGAAAGAACCACCAAACAGTGTCATATAGGTGGGACAGGACTGTAGAAAGGGCTGGGCAGCCGAAGAACACCCAGACTGTAGCTGCTGCTCTACCACTGACGAGCTGCGTGACCTTGGGCAAGTCCCACAGTATTTTTGATTGTCTACTTCTGTAAAATTGATTACTTCTGACAAGTTGTCTCTGAGCTCTTTTCTAGTTCTAACAATCTAAAAAGTTTTCTGGGAAGCTTTGAAAAACTAAAGCAATAGTATAATTGGACAGCAGAGTGGAAGGAATCCTGATTGACTGAGTCCTCAGTTAGTCGATATTTGTGGAGTCATCGTGTATTAAAAGTTCATTTTCCTCCTTTGTTTCTCTGGCTTTCTCTCCCACCATCCCACCTTCACACAGAGTAGACCTGGTTGTAGGGCCCTCTCGCTTGCTCCATTGTTCCTTTCAGTGGTCTGGAGAGTGGAGAAATCAGACACCAGGACTTGGGAATTAGAAGTAGTAGGATAAACATCAGACCTCATGGCCTGTTTCTGTCTGAAGCTGTCTATGGTAGGGGATTCAGGATGAAGTGCTGCTTGACCGACCATCCAGCCTTCGTAGCATTGATTTTAGAAGCCAAACCCACTGATCCACAGTGCACTTTCTCGCTGGACTTCAGGGTGTGAGTGTCTCTGATTTTGGAAATCAATGACATTCCTGAGTTCCCTGGCCCAGAATCATCTTAATTCTATTCGGTCTTACCATGACTTTTAAGAGAAAGGAATTAGCTGGAAGTGCCAGACTGACTTAATTTCTGCCAACCTCGGATTTGATTTCCCGGGTTCATCTCACTGTGCCTTTAAAATCTAAGCAAGGAAGAAAGTATAATTAGACTCCCAGCTTTCTTCACAGGGGCAGTCTAAAGCCTTTATCCATAAGGATGTCCTCCATGGACAAATACTGGGCCCCAAGGAAGGGGAGGGAGAACGTGTTTGTGGGCACGTCTGGCTCAGATTAAGCTGTAGGTAGTTCAGGGCTTGGAGGAACAGGAGACACTCTGTGTGGGGTAAGCGTAGTTTTCCGACAGCATCAGCATGGCGATCTCCATTTCTCATCTAAATCTGCCTTACCTGAACTAGATCCAAATAGGTTCACTCTTCCAGCCTCTTCACCCCTGTGCTTGCTCTGTGTCACCTGCTTCCTGCCTAGAATGAGAAACGGTGCTTCTGTTTTCCTTGCATCCACCAGGAGGATTTGCCATAGAAATCATTTGAACCATTGGGAAATGCAGCCAAGTGGCACCACATGTGGCAGAATCTGTGCCTGTTTTTCTGCACAGTGGGGGTTTAAACTTTTTGGGGGGCTCCTGCCTGAGGCCCAACTTTGTCCCTCATGAAGCCAATATTTGGCAGGGAGAAGCAAACAAATACTTAAATGGTCAACCAAATTTCAGCTTGTATTAATTATATCATTCAGAGATTTTTTTTTGGCTTAAATATAGCATCATGAATACACAGCTGCAGAGACTGTGCCAAACAGCTCAGCCGGCTGTACACACTGCCGTCAGCAGAAAACCGTTTTTCTTTTCTCCTGCCTGAGGTGTTATCATAGGGAGCCATGTGGATACTCCCTGGGCCAAGCAGCCGTCCCTCCAGCACCTTCACAAAAGCAGCCATGGGGGATGGGCTCTGCCTGTGCAAGGCCTCCCTGTGGAAGCTGGGTGTGCAGGCCCGGGTTGGGGAAGAGGGGGAAGAGGGGTGTGTTGGGAAGTCTATTGCGTTGATCCATCAGAGAGTAACTCTGAGAAATGAAATGCTATGTCCCTGGGCCAGGGCTACAACTAGAACATTATACCTGAAATAGACACTGTTTTTACATACTAGTGAGAATCATGAAAAATGTGCTTCAGTTATGGCAGGGCTCTGGCTGGGAACAAGTTCCCAGCTGCCTCTGTTGCTCTCCTGGAGAACTTTGAACTCCATAAGGGGAGGAGTCCAAGATACGTGCAATAGCCATAGAAAATATAAACCTGAAATAATTAAAGAACAATACCAGGAAGTAAATGATCATACTGTGCCTATACTTAAAACCCTCTGTGTTCCCTGTTGTATAAAGAATGAATTTCCAATCTCATCACACAAGGATCTTCACTATAAGACCCCAGCCCTTCTTTGTAGTCTTATCTCCTGCCTCCATACCCTGTATGCAATTCTCTGTCCACACAAAATTACTCGCTACGTTCTAGAGAAGACAAGGACTCAAATGTTTATTTGTTTTTGTGTGCACTTTCCTCCCCCCCCAGCAAGAATGCCTGATTCTTTCTTCTCCACTTCACGGACATCCACTCTTCCTCCCGCTACGACTCCAGTGTGATCTTCTCTTGCTCAGCCCTGGCTCACTTCCCTGGACGGAGCTGCCCTCGCGCTCCTCTGAATCCCCCTGCACTGTCTCACTATTTCACATCACTTTGCATATCCCCACTAAGGTGTTCTGCTGGCTTCTCTCCCGGTGAACTCTCAACTCTGCGGGAAGTAGGGACCACCTTGGAAAATACCCAGCACCTAGGTCAGTGCTTGGCACAAGTAGGTGCTCAATGAATGCGGATTGAGTTATTCGAAAAATGTTTTTTAAATTTGGCGCAGTGGCTCACGCCTGTAATCCTAGCACTTTGGGAGACCAAGGCAAGAGGTTAGCTTGAGCTGGGGAGGTCGAGCTCAAGGGCAGGGCAAGGCTAGCCAGGGCAACAGAGTGAGACCTAACCTCTGATTTTGGAAAGCAATGACATTCTTGACTTCCTGAGTTCCTGACCTCATCTCTACAAAAAATAAATAAGTAAACAGTAAAATAAAAAATAAATAAAAAATAAAAAAATTAAAAAGAAAAGTTTTTAAAACGTAAAACTGTGTACATGCTCAGTAAAAAAATTGAAACAACACAGAATGTATAAAATAGAAAGTGAAAAATTCCCTGACATCCTTGTGCATTTATACGTCTAGGTACACACACACACTCTCACACACTCACACACACTCTCACACACACACACACACAGATGCACACACACATGTGTGCACACACGCACATGTGTACACACACATGCACACGTGCACGCACACACGCACACGCACACACGCACATGTGTGCACAGCTGCACACACACAGCACACATGCACACACGCAGCATACATGCACACGCACACTAGCACTCATGAACACACGCACACACACACGCACATACGCACACACACGTGCACACGCACATACACACATGCGTAGAACTGCACACACACACATGCACACATACGCACACACACACTTTTTAAAAAATAGAAATGGCTCAGAAAGGGCACGTTGTTTTTAACTCTTGAAGTCATCAAGATGTTAGAAAAATCTTTCCATGTCAATACTTGCAGATGTGCATCCTTCTTACCAAGCTTATAGTATTCATTTTCGTATTAATGAAGCTAGAATTGTAACCACAATGTGTTCTAGAATCTCAAAGGGTCCACAGGTCACCAGGGAATAGCCAGAGAAGACTCAATAGAGGAGATGGGATTTGAGTTTGGCCCAGAAGGATGGTGAGAATACAGATTTTTGGAGACGGGCAAGGAGTAAGTGCGGGCAAGTAGCTTCCCAAATGGAGGCAGTAAAGGGAAAGTCGTGAGCAGTGCATTTGGGGTGGCAAGTAGATGGCAGTCCATGTTAGAAGGTTAGCACTGAGCAGCAGTGAGATATCAGGTGTGAAGATAAATTGGGCATGAATTGAAGGGGATAAATTGGATGCTTGAGGGTTTGGATTTATCATGCAGATGATGGTTGTGAAATAAGGGATGGCCTGACGAAATAGTGAGTCAGGAAGTTTGTTCCGCAGTTCTTGGTGTGCAGTGTGGACTGGGGAAGAAGAAAATAGAGACAGAAAGCTCAGGCTGAAACCTCTGGTGTTACTCAGCGGTGACAGGGAAGAGAAAGGGGAGGTCATGAATTTTTGTTGAACTCCAGCTCTGTGTCCTCACAGTGTAGACACTTCACCTTATTATACCAGTCCCCCCTCCCACTGACGGGGTGAGAAGGCCACAATAGGTAAGGATGCAGACGAGGCTCAGATCACTATGTATAAGGCCTGAAGTCAATGGTTTTGAACTTGGAGTCCACATCTGTTTAGCTTCAAAGCTTGTGGTCTTTTCACTCGGCTGTGTTGCCCTGTGGACTGGTGAGGAACTGTGGAAAGTGGTGGAAGAGAAGAAGGGAGAGATAGGGATGATGGAATCAAAGTCGAGGGCATGTGGGGACTCACAAAAGGAGGATTTACAGTGGTCCAAGGGTTCATGAGGGATCCATGGTGGAGACTCTTTGACTAAAACATTCTGCCTTTGAAATTCTCCTTACCAGGACTCTGTATTTTGGTGTCATGCTTTTGAAAGCAATGACTTCTGGAGGGAGTTTTATTGATCTAATTACTCAAGATATAGGCTCTCAAAAAATCTGTTTTATGCCCCCTGCCTTCTCCCACCAACCCAAATTATACTACATTTTCCTCTTTATGACACTCTCTATGAAAATTCCTCGCTTCTAGTGCCACAGACTGAAATACGACATTTGCTCTAACAGCATTTTATTTGAAATTGTGTTTGGCAAAATGTCTCTTTGCGGTGCCTGGAGTTATCCCGGTCTTTTGAGGAAGGCACGAGACTGACAGGCTCATGGACATGCATTCGAAAGTAGGAAATGGTTAGGGTCTTCCTCCCTGCTCCCTTAACCTGGAACAAAATCTCCAAGAATGTCTAAAGCAGAAGGGTCATCTCCAGCACTTCATTTCACTGAACTTCTTTTGTTCAACTTTGCCCGCATCTAGCGTTCGTGCCTCTAGAGGGCACTGTTTGCCTTGAAATGAAGTTCTTTTAAGTTTCAATCACCTTTTCCCTCTGGGGTCTATTGTTTTTGCTCTACACTACAGTACTTCGTTTACTTCCAGAAGGTTTTTCTTTCCTTTTGTGCCTGTGTATTTGTGGGAGCGTGTGTTTCTCCTTTAAAAGTGAATTTAGTGCGTATGAACATGGCAGATAATTACTCTGACCAAAGCCTGTCATGTCTAGGCAGGTCTTTTGAAAGCTTTCTTCTCCCATATATTCTTCTGGTGCCCCTGAGTCTGACCCCCGGTGCACCTCCCCCAACCCCAATTATTTCAGTCTGGGGGTCACCGTCACAGCTCTGCCAGTGCATCTCAATCCTGCCTCACAGCTGCCTGGGCTGCTTCAGCCAGGGCTCCCTACTCAGGGCAACTGAGCCTTGATTTATGACATCCCTTTCCACCAGTCCTGGTCTCTCCTCGGGCGAGACTGCTGATCATGCCACATTTTCAAATTGGTTCTGCACTGCAAACTAATGTCTGCAGGGACAATCATTTGGCCCTGAAACCCATTTCAACTGTGACCTCCCTCATTCAGTCTGCTCTCTGGACATGAAGGACACCAGGGTGCCCCTTTATGCAGAGAAGGTGGCTGGGTAAGTATTGCTTCCTACTGCCTCTGTGTGAAATGTAGACACACACATGCACACACTCCTCAGGCCTCATGTCTGTGCAATGTACAAGCACTTCAGGAGCTCTGAGCCAAGCTGAGGGTCAGGGCCCGCCTCAGCATCCCTATTCTTTCTCCACCCTGTTCCAAGGGCCTAGCAGTTTTCACTTTTCATGCGGCACACACAAGGGATGAAAGCATGTGTCCTCAGGAGTGGAAATTAACATCAGTGTGTGCGGGGGAGGGAATAGTCCAGGACCAAAGAGCTGAATGGATGTGGAGGTAACAGGTGGAAGTACCAGGCATTCCTCAGTGAGACACAGGGGACCCACGGAATGGCTTTAGGAGGAGATGGAAATAACCATGAACTTGACTGTGGCCTCATGTGGAGAGGGTTTCAGCAACTATCAGCGAGGGCATCCTCTGAGCAACAGCACTGTGAAGCTGCAGAATTTATTTTTGTGGCTTTCTTTCACCTTCCTCTTGTTTTTCTTTTCCTCCACAATGTTCTCCTCTCTTCTGGGTACTCCGTCCCACTCCGCCAAGAGGAAGTCCTTTAATCATAGGATGCCAATACTAGAAGGGATCACTTTGTCTAGACAAAGATCATTTTGTCTTAATATCTCCATTTTAGAGATGAAGAACAGGAACTCATCCCCACTGAGGATGTAATGATGATAATTATAGTAATAATGTAGCTATGCTTTTTAATATTCTGGACACAGTTTTAAATGTATGAATGCATTTAATCCTTAGGATAATCTTGCTAATATTATGACATCATTTCATAAATTTGAAAACTCATGTACAGAGCAGTTACCTTTTCTAAGTTAACAGAGTTAGTGAGTGGCAAAGCAGAGTTCAATCTAAGCTGTCAGGCTCTACATGTCATATTTAAGTATATATGCTCAAAAAGTACACGATTCAATGATTATGTACTATGTGTCAGGTACTTTACATGTAAGATCTAAATTTTTTGTTAAAACTATACTGTAAATCTAATATTCCCATTATACAGATAAATAATTTAATTCGTAGAAATATTAAATGACTTGCTGCTAGCCATGGAGCCCATAGGTGGCCAAGCTGAGATTTGAACTGGGAGTGTTAGGCTCCAAAGTCTGGGTTTGTTTCATTTATTACATGGTTCACTCAAGTGACTTAATGCTATTCCAGGGATTAGTTATTGCATGCTAAGAGCCAAGACAGGAGGAAAAGACTACACTTAACCAGGAACATTACTCTGGGCTATAGATTGCAGAAATAAATGAAGGAGGAGTTAGGGAACGTTAAACCATTTTGGTACTTTGTAAAACATACAAACATCCTTAGACACATGTCTGCTCAGCGCTGCTTTGCAGAAGCAACACAAAGTGTTGGGGAGCACACTGGACATACAGGCAGAAAAGCTGGGTTTGACACAGGGCTCCACCAGCTGTGGGCGATTTTGTACCAGTATACTTAACTCCTATGGGACTCAACTTCCTCATCTGTAAAATGGAAGTGATAAGGCCAGCTCTACCCTTTTCATAATAATATTGTAAATTATAAAGCCAATACACACTATTTATTTCTATTTCTTGTGAACTGGAAGTTGAGACCTATAGCCCATAAGAGGTCAGCAGTCTCCCCTCTACTCAATGTGAAGAGGAGGAGGATTGAAGGTCAAGACAATGCGGAGAGTCCTTTTTTCAGATATAATGGGTAGCCAGTTGACTCAGGCCTTATGAGTGGGCTGGCTAGGGTAGAAATTATCTGCTGTCATCCAAGCACTCCTCTTCTACTTTAGAACAGAACAGCACAGGAGTCATTGCTTTGCCCCAACTCTGGACAAGGAGGAAAGAGGAGAAGATAGCCCATTAGGTGATACAGGAAGACTATGGGAGGCATGCACCCCTCTACCTTCTGGAAATGAAAACATATGCCTTGAAAAAAGATATAATAAGATCATCCATGTATTGTAACACATAAATTAGATTTTTTGTTTGTTCTGTCACAGTCCAAACAGTACAGTTTTAAAATCAAGATCAGAGGTCAGGCACAGTGGTTCAAGCCTGTAATCCCACCACTTTGGGAGGACAAAGTGGGAGGATTGCTTGAACCAGGGAGTTTGAGACCAGCCTGGGCAACATGGCGAAACCCTGTCTCTACCAAAAATACAACAATTAGCTGGGTGTAGTGGTGTGCACCTGTAGTCCCAGCTACTCAGGAGGCTGAGGTGGGAGGATGGTTTGAGTCTGGGAGGCAGAGGTTGCAGTGAGCTGAGACTGTGACACTGCACTCTAGCCTGGCTGACAGAGACAGACCCTGTATCAAAAAAAAAAAAAAAAAGAAAAAGAAAAAAAAAATCAAGATCAGGAGAAGCACAATAAGCTAAGATCTCTCTGTTGTAATTCAGTGGATAAAGATACATTTATTGGGTCATTATTACACAGTTGTGTTATTGTTAAATAAGAAACTCATTTAGAAATTGTTTCTAGAAACTCACAGAGAAACCTGAAATTTCTTGTAAAACTTCTTGCTTGCTTGCAGAGGGTTCTCTTGCTAACATATCCCTGGAACCGGTATCCTTGACAAGTGTTCAGTCACAATGTGTGTGGAGTGGGGAAGGTGAAGGGACAGGAGGTAAGCTGAATGCACACCGGGGCAGGAGTAGGGCAGGTAAATGAAGTAATACATGTCAGCTTGCTTTGAAAAGTATAAATCTCTG
This sequence comes from Colobus angolensis palliatus, assembly GCF_000951035.1. NCBI lineage: Eukaryota > Metazoa > Chordata > Mammalia > Primates > Cercopithecidae > Colobus > Colobus angolensis. The sequence continues at coordinate 3,879,636 of NW_012113808.1, forward strand.
ATACTATTATTAAAATGTAGAAACGCTTTACTTGGGTGGAAGTGGTAGACAGATTTCCTTGTCCAGCTCTGAATCCATTCCATCAATACGCATTTGTAGAGGATCAAGGAATGAAAGAATGTTCCTCGTCTCTACAGCCACTACATTTCCTGGAGCCCAGCATGGTGTCCATCATAGGAGGCCATCAAAACTTGTTGAATGCATGTGCTCGGAAAGTATCTTGTCATCACTTTCTCAGATAATACACAAATATAAAACCCCGTTTACCCTCTTCTCTTCATTATGACTCAGGAAGAAATAACTAAACAAAGTGACCTCACCTAGCCATTACACTCTGTGTGTGTGTGGATAGGGCAGAAATACACAATATACTCCCTGGCTCTAAACAACCCTCTGTCTTGAATTTGTACTGTGTCTTTGGCAACACTTAAGTGTGCTTCCATCCTTAAAAACATCAGAGATCACATATCTTAATTTTTTTTTTTTTTTTTTTGAGGCGGAGTCTCGCTCTGTCGCCCGGACTGGAGTGCAGTGGTCAGATCTCAGCTCACTGCAAGCTCCGCCTTCCGGGTTTGTGCCATTCTCCTGCCTCAGCCTCCCAAGTAGCTGGGACCACAGGCGCCCGCCACCTCGCCCGGCTAGTTTTTGTATTTTTAGTAGGAGGCGGGGTGCCAGGATGGTCTTGATCTCCTGACCTCGTGATCCACCCGTCTCGGCCTCCCAAAGTGCTGGGATTACAGGCTTGAGCCACTGTGCCCAGCCACATATCTTAATTTAAAAAAAAAAATTAGCTAGACTTGAGTTTGAAGAAGGACATTGAATAATGGATATCTCACATCAAGAATGATTAGGTTTAGTCTCAGATCTTTCCCAAGTAATTCTATCTTTTTTGACCCTTGTAACAAGGCAAAAATAAGACAAAATCAAAATGAAACAGGCAATAGGAGATGACATAAGTACCACTGAGGACATGCATACATTCCCCATGTTTTCTCACCTAAATGCCTTTACTCATGCCGTGATGTCTGCCTGGGGCACCATTCTCTTGTCTTTTGTTGGGTGAAATTCTCTTTATATTCAGAAGGACCAGCACCACATGTGTCCCCTTTGCCAAGAAACCAGGCTTGACTCATTACATCTTTTCTTCCCCCTAAACTCTTGCATTTGGCTGTGTCTTTTTTATGATGTTTACCACATACTTACGTAGATTTAGTGTTTTACACACATATCCTATATATCCTGATAAATTGTAATTTTCTTTGAAGCAATAGGCATATTTTCTTGATTTTTCTCTTTATTTTCATACTTCACACACTGGAAATGCTAAATTGAATGTTGTTGAATACACAAATTAATGAAAGACTGGAGGCTGGGCATGGTGGCTTTTGCCTGTAATTCAGGAAGGAATGTAGCTTGAGTCCAGGAGCTTGAGACCAGCCTGGGCAACATAGTGAGATGCCCCCATCTCTACAAAAAATAAAAAATTTAACTGGGCTTGGTGGTACATGCCTTTAGTCCCAGCTACTTGGGATGCTGAGGTGGAAGAATAGCTTGAGTTCAGGAGGTTGAGGCTGCAGTGAGCTGTGATCATGCCTGCACTCAGACTGGGCAACAAAGCAAGACCTTGTCTCGAAAACACATATGTACATATACACATGCATAATTTTTAGAAAAGAAAATAGGGATGCTAGTTCCGGTGGTGTATAAACATGAACAGTCTTCTTTCTGAGCTGATCACTCAAGTTGAGATAGAATGCTTCACTGAGAACCAGGCAGAATGAAACTGAATGTTATCTTCAGCCACTCAAGGCAAGCTGTGAACTTCCCATTATCCTCCCTAAGACCCAACTATCTGCTTACGTATGCCCATCCTCTCTTGCTAGTTAAGGAAATCTCTCCATCAATTCTCCCTTTTCTCTTCTACAGCATCAGATTTCCCCTTTTTTACTAGATGATTACCATTCACATACAAACATGCTATAATTTTCCCCATGTTTTTTTAAAAAGGAAAAAAACAAAAAATCTTCTTGAGCCACTATTTTTCTCCGGTTACAGTCTCATATCTCTGTTGCCCATGGCAACAAAACTTCTTGAAATGTTTGTCTCTACCCCCTATTATCAATATATTGTACTTCTTTTATACCAGCTCCAATCAGGCGTTTGCCTTCACTTCTTTACCAAAGTGCTCTTGTTAAGATCACCCATGACCTTCCTGTTGTGAAGTTCAGTGGTCCATTCCTAGCCCTCATCTCTCTTTCTCCACCAGCAACATTTGACACAGATGATCAGTCTCATTACTTTACTTGGCTTCTGAAGTGCTGTACTCCTAATTTACTGGTTTACTTCCTAATTCCACTGGCAGTTCCTTTTTCTGTACCCTTTGCTGATTCTCCCTTATAGATCTTTAAACTCTAGTGTGACCCCACGGCATAATGCTCAGACTTCTCTTCTCTATCTCTTATCACTAGCTATGTGGTGCCTCCAGCCTCATGACTTTAAACATCATCTATGCTAAGGATTACCAAATATATCATTCCAATCTTGACTTTTCCCCTGAGTCCAGCTGTCTAGTCATCATTTAATCTTGGATGTTTTGGGATGTCTTTAGGCATTTCAAACATAACATGTCTCAAACCTCACTGTTGATCATGATCATTCCTTCACATTTGTTTATTTTCTCTTGTTTTTCCCATTTTAGTAACTAGTAATTTCATTCTTATGTTTTCTAAGACTAAAAACTTTAATGCCATTGTTGAATTAAAAAAAAAATCTCATAACCAATTCATCGTCCAATCTTACCAGCTCTACCTTCTAAGTTTACTCAGACTCTAGCCTTTGCTCATCACCTTTATGTTAATCCTCCTGATTTAAGGATACCATCATTTATGGCCTCGTTGCTTTCACCCTTGACCACCCCCCTATACTCTGTTCTCTGGCTAGCCACCAGAAGAATTCTTTCAAAAGCACAAATCAGATCTTATAATTCTTCTGTCAGTGGTTTTTCATCTCAAAATAAAAGCCAACATTCTTATAAATAGCCTATCAAGTGACCAGCCACATCAACCCTCTTATGGCTCCTCCAGGGGAGCAGAATAGTCTTGCTGCAAGGCCTTTGTACTTGCTGTTCCCTCTGCCTGGAATGCACTTTCTCCGGGTTTCCACATGGCTCACTCTTTTACTTCTGTCAAGTCTCTTTGCAAATGTCATCTTGTCAAGGACACTGCTCCTAAACACGCTGTTTAAAATAGTACTTCCTCTACCTCTTTCTCTGATTTTATTTTCCCTGCTACCATATATTACCACCTGACATTCTATGTATTTTACATACTAACTGTTTATTGCCTGTTTACCCATTGCTAGAATCTAAATCTTCTAAAAGTGAAGTTGTCTTTTTTCCATCACTGTCTCGCCCTTAGTGCCTAGATACAGTGCCTGCCAAAAAGATGATGCTGAAGAAATAGTTGTTGGTATTTAATAAACAAAGCAACAATACTAATCAATTTCTACAATTTTTAAGTCTCACACATTTTTCTTTAGGGATGTGGGAGATAGTGGTCATGAAGGGAGAGCCATATTAAAAAGTTGACAATGGGGCTGGGAGTGGTGGTTCAGGTCTGTAATCCCAGCACTTTGGGAGGCCAGGGTGGGCAGATCACGAGGTCAGGAGATGGAGACCATCCTGGCTAACACGGTGAAACCCTGTCTGTACTAAAAACACAAAAAATCAGCTGGGAGTGGTGGCGGGCCCCTGTAGTCCCAGCTACTCAAGAGGTTGAGGCAGGAGAATGGCATGAACCTTGGAGGCAGAGCTAGCAGTGAACTGAGATCACCACTGCACTCCAGCCTGGACAACAGAGCGAGACTCTGTCTCAAAAAAAAAAAAAAAAAAAAAAAAGGTTGACAATGGGCTTGGAGAGAGAGAGGAATTAAGTAAAATTCCACACAGAAAGAAAAATCATCAGGCATGGTTCTAAAGTAACAGAAAGAGTTCTTCTTCAAGACATGGTATCTCTCTTCTCACAGGTTTGCTCTACTCTAAATAACATGCCTAAACACTAGGGACCCATCTTAGGCATCAGAATAATATGATTCCACCAGTGTGTGGGATTTGGGAACTAGTGGGGAACAATTCATTTTCTGAAGAGAAGGTGATTAATACATTGAGACATTAAAGCAAATGTTGTTCATTTTTACATTGTACTAACCAGTCTTGAGTGCTTATGGGGTACTTTTCTTGGGACTCTGGTTAATGGTGTGAGGAGTCAAGAAAATACAGACCCTGATCTGCTTCTATCTTGGTGTAGGCTGATCCCTGTGAAGAAGTCGTGGGGGAAGGCAGGCCCGAGGTGTGTGGTTGGGGAGCGAGACAAGAAAATGGGAGTAGTCATGAAGCAGTGTCCTGAAATGTCTTGCCTTCCAAAGCCTTAGGGTTTCTGCCAAAATGTAGGTTTTGTAGGGGGGTAGGCAGCTCCAAACCTGGAAGGACATGTGGCTGAAATTATAGAAAAAAGACAAAATTATAAAGAAAGCTACTGGATGGAAGGCTGGGATAATTTTTGTGGGGAGTAGTGAGCCCCTGTGTATACGAACATCTATGTTGATTCTCATTTATCGGAGTAAGTACTTGCTTGGTCACATGGTTAGAACGCTGTAACAAACTGTGCCAGACGTTACCAATAAAAGAGAGCCCTTCTTTTTACATACCATTATTGGCATAATATTTTCTGTTTCCAGCTCTTGTGGAGGCATTGTTGACAGCTGGATGAACTAAGGACTCACTCTGGGTTTGACTGTGTTTCAATCACGAAAGCCCAAGACTGAAAGCAGAGTTAATAAGAGCTAACTATCTGCCTTGATGGAAAAATATAATATTGGTACCTCAGGTAGGACATCCCAAGAAAAAAATGCTTTCACATAAGAAAGGTCCCAGAGGCAGCTGTATAAAGCCCCATTGGGCAGCTTCTAGGTTCAGAATATATGAGATGTGGATCATACATTCCCTCTTGCAGATTGACTAAGGGAGGGAAGACAGGGAAGATGGAGCAGGAAAGCTAATGACAAGTGTGAAACATGGACTAAATCACCTCCAAGCACCCAGTCACTTGTAAATATTGTCATTGTAATAATAATGATAAAATGTAATAACCACTATTTATCTGGTGACTACTTTTCGTGAGCCACATATTTGTATGTTATATATACATAATAAATATATACTGGTAGTTTTTGCAAGAGCCTATGAGACAGGTATCGGTTACCCCTCCATTTTTCCTTATCATATTCATGGCCCAGTCTTTCAATTCTTCCCCCTTTTTCTGAAGGGGGAACGTTCTCTTCAGACATTTTGAGCCTCCATCTTGTCTTTCCCATCTCTGGAAGATACTGGCCTCATACTGACTGAGCGCTTTGAGGTAAGACCTGTGAAAGCATATTCATTAGGGACTTTAAACCTTTACAATCTGCTGTCCTCTGCACGTTAAAGTTCTCAGAGTGGAACAGATGCAAAGTCAAAGCCAAAAATAAAAAACAATAACACCGTAATCCCAGCACTTTGGGAGGCCAAGGCGGGCCGATCACTTGAGGCCAGGAGTTTGAGAGCAGCCTGGCCAAAATGGTGAAACCTCATCTCTACTAAAAATACAAAAATTAGCTGGGCACGATGACGCATGCCTGTAATCCCAGCTACTCAGGAGGCTGAGGCAGGAGAATTGCTTGAACCTGGGAGGCGGACATTGCAGTGAGCTGAGATCGTGCCACTGCACTCCAGCCCGGGTGACAGAGAGAGACTCTTGTCTCAAAAAAACAAAACAAAACAAAAACCAGTAACAAATACAAGGACAAGATCTTTCTTTTGTTAACATCCTTATCTCTGATGGCATAACTTCCTTCCAGAGGTGAGAGGGGAAAAGGAATGACGGGAATAATAGGTCCTTCTTTGAACACAGTATTTTCTTTATTTTATAAATGAGAAACTAAGTCTCAGTATAGTGAAATTGGGGGCCAGACTGATAAGCAGGGAAAATGTGTTTTGAATTCAGGTCTATTTGACTCAAAAGTCCACAGATCATGTGCCGTGTACTTTCTCATGGCTTCTATTCCATTCTTCAACTTGTAGGTCTTCAAAAGACCTGCATGAATGACTCAATTCTGAGCTGGCCCTTTTACTATCCATCTCTCTGTAGGTCCCAGGTGCTTACATTGTTGCTGCATGAATGTCAGGGGTGGGAAAGGCAGTGCTGTATATTGAGGGAAGGAAGGAATCATACACAGTATAAGGAGCCACAATTCTGTCTATAACAAGGCAAAAATGGAAAAGTAACCTCTAAACTGGTAATGTGATTGAATAAACTCTTTCTCGATAGAGTTAGATTAGGTTTCCCATGCAGAGGCCCTATATACCACTATATGACACCCAGCACCATTCCACAAAAACAAGCGGTCAGGTCACAACCTGGAGAAGACAGCTGACCTTGTCCCAGGTAAAGGGTTTGCATGTGGAGCCTGGGCTGTGTCCTCCTCCTCTTCTTTACCCTTGAGATAACTGGGTGTCTGTTACTACAGTAGTAGTCTTTTTACACCCATATCCTCCCCTTCCCTGCAGTTCTTTCTTCCCTTCGCCTACCTCTAAATCCATCTGCCCTGAAGTGGGAGTTAATGAAAGACTCTAGACTTCTGGGTAAGGATATCTTATGCCACTCTTCATTTACTCTACTATTCTCATTCATGAGGTCTGTGAGCAAAAAGGTAACCTGTCCCTCACCATGTATAAAATAAGAGAATTGTAAGGAAATTTTGAGAGGCTGTTGGAACCCACAGATAAAACATCCTTAAGCCTAAGGCCAGCAGTGCATCACTGTTTCATTTTCATTGGGAATAAACCTTGTTTTTCAGTCTGGCTTGTGCCTTCTTTTTTCCTCCTAAATTGTTTTTAGTAACTGAAATTGCTGTGACATGGATGCAGGGTGAATTAGATATTTCCTGGTCAGCTATTGATACAGCTAATGGTGAAAAATCACAATTTATTAATAATTAAACTTGACTCATATAGTTACAAGTTTTTAAAGGAAGATAAAAAGAAAACTCCAAAATGCAAAACACACAGAGGCTTGAGAATTGTCAGGAAATAGAGGAAGAGGAGAGACCTGAATGATAGGAAAACAAAGTTCACCAAAGAACGCAAATTAAAAATCTGTATCCAGTTCATGATGTGGACAACACATGGGCTGCTATTGTATTGCCAGACTTTCACAAAAGATTCCGTGTTAACTTATATTTACAGTCTAGGATGTATTATATTGATCCGGACAGTGGGTAAAAGAGACCATTGAAAAAAGTCAGGAGATTAAATTTCTCTACCTAATAAAATATTAAACCAGAGAGAAAAGAGGAGGGGAAAAATATAATTAGTAATGAAGGGCTGGACAATTTGGGAGGATATTGGGGGAATATTCGAGAGAAAATACTAAAGGATGGATAATGACAGCAGAATAGGTTGCCCTAGATATCACACAGCCCTTCTGGGTTTAAAGAGGAGAAAGATGAGTGAAAAGAGTTTTTAGGATGCTGCTTGAGAGCCGTGCAGCATAATTATCCTGTTGGGGGCTTTTAAAGAGTCTTAAGATCACCATTTTTTCAAAGTCCTTTTATTTATTGTTATTATTATTAATACTGTATGAAAATTGGCCATGAGGTAGCCAACTTTACTTAGGCTATCTACACTTAAATAAATGTTTTCATGTGTGGTAGATGGATTGCGTGGTATTCAAAAGCACAGTCTCACTGATTTCTTTGCCATGTATCTATCTTTTTTTAAGAAAAATTATATGTATATATGTATATGTATGTTTTAAACTCCTTGTTAACAAGTATTCTTTTTAATTCTTCACAATGGTGATTTTATTAAATTAGTTGCCTTACAAAACATAACAATTCAGCAAACTGTTGCTAACTATTAATAGTATAGTTAGCTGAGCACATTTTATAAGGGAAGGAAAATACCAAAACCCAGATGAAGGCCTTCCATTATAGTCTGGCAGAACAAAGGAGATTTTGTTTCTCAGACACTTAAATTAGGCAAATAAAAGAGGTAGAGTCTCTCTCCTCTGTCTGAAGTGGTCCATCAGTAGAAATATTCTGATTAATATAAACTAGACCGTTAAGGCATTAGATACTCAAGACATTCCACAGCTTGTAATACAATAATGATTTACCTTCTTGGGCTTCAAAGTTTGAAAGTTCTTTTTTTTTAAAAATTATTTTAGTATCAAATTGGTGGCTTTTCAGCAGCAGTAACTTCCTTCAGAAATAAGCGCTCTTCTTCAATATCTATGTTTTAAATCCTCCAACTCAATTTTTAGACAAAGTAACTTTAAAGAAGGTGAAGACCACATGTCCTTTTTGCAAACTGCTTTTCTTGACAAGTAGTTCAAGGAGGTATTGTTCAGGCTACATTAGTGGATGGTGCTGGTCAATACGATTTTGGCCGTATTTTGTTTCCAATTTAGTGACATTGCCTTTGTGGAATAAGATACTAAGGATTATAGCATTATTAGGATTTTAAAAAAACCCTATGATTTAGTAGCAATTGAACTTCCAAATTTTAACCTCTTGGCAACAAAACCTAATTTCCTCTTTCTGACATTAGCTCCTAATTGTCAAGACATTAAATAGAAAGCACAAAGATATTATACTTCTGATTGCAGCATTTGACAGAAACGAAGGGAAAGGAAGTTGTGCTACATGTTGAAGGGATTGTGAGTGTCTTAGTGAACTAGAGTTTCAATAACAAAATATCATTGACTGGACTCCTTTCTCACAGTCTTGGAGGCTGGGAAGCCTAAGAGCAAGTTGCTGACAGGTTCAGTATCTGGTGAGGGCTCCTTTTCCTGGCTTGTAGATGGCCACTTTCTTTCTGTATCCCTACTCCGTGGGGAGAAAGAGGGAGCTCTAGTCTCTTTCTCTTCTAAGGATACTAATCCCATCATGGGGGTTCCACCCTCATCTCACCTGGTGAGGCCCAAAGCCCCCATCTCCTAGTATCATCACACTGGGGTTAGGGTTTTAACATATGAGTTTTGGAGGAAAACAAATATTCAATCCGTAGCACTGAGCAACCAAAAGACACCAGGAGAAGATTAAAATGTTACATGAGGTCTCGTCTTTCACGGTGACCTTTAATCCTTTAACCCCCCTCCAGGAACCACACTTGGCTTTTTTTTTGCTTTTCTTGCTTCTTTTTGTCACAGCAGAGCATCAGTAATCTTTTTCAAGTCATCAATTTCTAAAAAAAAGGCACATATCTCCATCTAAGGATACTCCAAACTTGCATATTATAGTGACTTTTCATGTTGTGTAATTATATTTTTCAGTAACTTTTCAAAATCCAGGAAGCCATCTCTTCAAAATGGGGTTCAGAGTCTTGGCTCCATAAACTGTATTAACACCAACTTCTCTTTGGCTGGTTTGAAGTCTGACTCTTCCTGGAATTCCTTTAGTTTAGTCCCGGTCGAGTTTGCTAAGTGTTCTTTGGTGTTAGCACTTTATGTTCTCCTACCATCTTTTCAATTTCATGCCTTTTTTCCAGTTGCTGTAATTTCTCTTTGGCTTTCTCGAGTCATATATATATAATATTGTCTATTTATCGACCTACCTATTGTCTATCTATCTATTATCTATCGATCGATTTATCTTTTCTGAAACCTATACTTCTAGTTTTACTTCTCTTTCTTTCTTTTCACATCATCACTGTCGCTCCAGTTATCCTTGATATCCTGGTCACTGCCTTCTCAGTTGTCCCCGCCAGAGGTACTGCCGGCCCCCACCTCCCGCGCAGCGGTGCTTCACGGAATTCCCGCGGCGTCCTGGGAGCACCTGCACAGCCGCCGCCATTTCCCAGCAGGCGCGCATGGGAGCGACAGGGAGGCCTCAGGGCCGGAAGTGTCCCTGTCTTTGCCCTCGTTGGCTAGTGCGGGGCAGGCTGGGACCGAGGCTAACTGTGTTCAGAGGCCTTTGGTGGGTTGGGGAGGGGACGTAGAACTCAGAGTGATTTTGAAGTTGATGAAAAATGCTGGATGTGTAACCTTAGAATGTGGTCTAAATGAGCCACAGAAATCAAGCTAAAGGGAAAGTAGGTAAAACCAAGAGAAAGAACTCTTCTGGATTTCTGTCGCCACAGATTACCATATAATGTCTCCCTTCCCCACAAGATTCCCAGCCCCTATTTAATCACTGCACACCGGTCTTGGTACTGCTGTGAAGAGACTTTGGAGATGTAATGAAAGCCCTAAACCAGTTGACTTTGAGACTTGGTGGACCTGACCTAATGATGTGAGTCTTTTCAAAGCCGAGTTTTCTCTGACTGGCAGCAGAAGGGGAATTAGAGAAATCTGCAGCATGAGAAGCCTTCCACATGCCATTACTGGCTTTGCCAGGGAGGCGGCCATGGGGCAAGGACCTGAGAACAGCCTCTAGGAGCCTGTCCATTCCTGGCCAACAACTGGCAAGAAAACAGGAACTTCAGTCCTACAACTGTAAGGAACTGAGCTCTGCAGACCACCTGAGTAAGCTTGAAAGGACATTCTTCCCCAGAGTCTCCGGGTAAGAGCACAGCCCAGCTGACGCCTGGGTTTGCACCTTCTGAAACTATGAGCAGAGAACCATGTTGAGCTCATAGGACTTCTTACCTACAGACTTGTGAGATAATAAATGGTTGTGTTTTAAGCCACTAGGTTGTGGTCATTTGTTACTCAGCAATAAAAAGCTAATATATTCCTCATCACTGATTCAAGTAACAAAAGAGGGAAAAGTACAGAGACAGCTAGGGACAACAATACATAGCAAAGATAAATAGAACTATGGGCTTTGCCTTATAGTTCAAATGTTCTCCACCTAGGAGACAAAAATATTCTAGAAAAAGCATTAAATGGGGAGCTTTGGGCATTCACATAACATTCCTAGTGTCTGTTTCTCCCATATGTAAAATGCAGATAGTGATGTCATCCTCATAGAAGAGCTGAAGAAATAACTAAGGTAGTTGATGTGAAAATGTTTAACAAATGTACAAAATTAATGCCTCAGTGGCTTTTTTTTTTTTTTTTTTTTTAGGCAGAGTCTCACTCTGTCGCCCAGGCTGGAGTGCAGTGGCACAATCCCAGCTCACTGCAACCTCTGGGGTGGCATTATTTTTAAGCAAACCTAGAAGAGGCAAATTCAAATTTGCAAATAGATATAAGAGGGGATGATTCTATTCTTTCACTGGAGGAGTTTTCTCCCATTCCCAGTACCATTTCCCAAAGTTTCTGTCTCTTCATTTGGACTTTTTCTGTGCTATGGAATAAAGTGATGGAAAGGGGTATTACTATGAAGACTTTGCCAAACAAAGACGATGGTTAGAAAGGATGCCTTTTATGTCTTTTTTTCTATATACTCTTATTCTATCCATTGTTACAGCAAAGTTAAGTAACTTTTTTAAAGCTGTTATTGTTACGTTTTTCACTCATTTGTATATTGTGTTCATTCATTCATGAAACACGTATTTAGTTCTTGGTATGTCAGGCATTTAGAAAAGCACCATTGTACTTGAAAGGCTCTGATCTGACGCTAAGAAACTCACTGTTAAGGGCTGTTTTAGATTTTTTTTTTTCACCTTAGGTCATTGTGCAAACAGCAGGATTCAAAGCCCTCACACCAAAAACACATACCTGCTTCTTCAGAGAGAAGAGCCATTTGACAAATGCCATCTTTGATCTTTTCCCTTATGTGTCCAAGAAACTCATCTGGGTTCAGATCTAGGAGTCTGTAGTTCTAGATCTAGTCATCAATCAATACTGTACTGAAGAATTTCTTCCACAAAAGAATTCCTTCAGCAGAACTCTAAGTCTGTTAACTAAAGCACAGTTACCTTTAATTGAACTTAATTTTGTTGTTAAGTGGGTGTGATGTGAGGGCAAATCCTGCTTTCCTTTCCTAACTTGCATTGTATATACTCTGCATTGTGTCAGCACCAGGATCAATGTGACTGCATTTTGTTGACTAGAAGTATACTGAGACTGATGAGGATCTTGGCAAGCCAGGTCTATCAGCACTTGTGCCCATGGTCAGGTCAGGCTCAGGTGCACTCACAAAGCGAATTAGTTGATTGAAAAGCAAGCATAAAAGATAAGGTTGGACTATACTTGCAATACACATTATTAAGGCAATCAATGGGGCATGAATTTGGCAGAGTTCTAAGGGGCACAAATCCCAAAGGTTAAGGTAGGAAGGTGATCATAAGTCAGAATAGTCAGAAACAGAAGAGAGACTAGGACAACTGAACATTTTGAAGTGCCAGTACAGGCACCAGCAGGGCCTCTCATTGAAGCAGGAAGCCATTTCAGAGCCTAAAGATTCCTGGGCCTCTGGACAAGAATAAGAATTTTGGTAAAGGACACCAGGTCATAGGGACAATAAGGGGATATTCATTTAACTCAAATCAACAGGTATTTATTGATCACTTCCCTGATTGCACACTGCATTTAGGACTTTGTATAAAGAAATGACTGTTGTATGGCCCATATTCTTACAGAAGCTACAATCTAGAAGGAGAACCAGGGACCTTACAAGTATTAAGTCAGATATTAATAAGCATTGGAACAAAAGTGACATGCATTTCCAAGTACTATAAGATAAAGAAATACTGTATTTCTTGGGAAAGCATGACTCCTGGTTAACAGGTAAAGATCTTTGACAACAACACTTGCTCTGGCAAAACCCAAATAAAATGAAAGGCCCAGGCTTAAGATACAGTATTCACTGAATGTGGAAATGGGTGCAATTCCTTTCACTAGCTGCTACCCCTTCTCTGCCACATATCTCTTAAGGTATCATATGGGCTTACAGAATCTTTCAGTCAACTTTCTGAGTGACTAGTATGTGCTAGGCACATGATGGGGAAGAAGGACAGTGGAGAGAGGGCAAAGAATAAATGCTGTAGTATCTGACTTCCAGGAGTTTACAAGGCAGAAAAGGCAGACGTCTGAGAGATGGTGACACATGTCGAGGGGTCTACTAAGCTCCTAAGACACTATTTGTGCTTCCACTGACTGTACAGGCCTGTAAAATGTGCTATTACCACCTTGATGGTTTTCCAGCTCAATGTCTTGTTTAGAAATGGGAAAAAGTGTAAGGAAAGGGCTGATAACAGCCTGCTCTCCTATGGAAGATCTTAGGGTTCTTGACGCTAAGAGGGAATTAAAAATGTAAATTAGACCACAAAGTCATTCATCCCAAGCTGTGAGCTATGCAACTCTAGGCAGAAATGTTGGAAAAGGTATCCTTTACTGAAAAAGAAGGCCCCAGCCAATGCATCTCCAAAGCTAGGCTGAAAGAGGGAGCAAGCCAGATGGTTTTTGTGTTTAAAGAACCCACAAAGCAGTCTAGGTTTCCAGACAACTAATAGGGGTGAGAAGTAGGATTTGAGGGATGGCGACTGGGGCAAGCAGAAAATAATTTTATTTCTGACCCCCATTAGAGATGTTCTGACCAGTGATTGGAGGCTGTGACCAGAACCTTCTTGATAAGATAGGGGGTATCAGTGGGACTTGGGGTTCTGAATATGTATGCCACAGATTTCTTTGTGTGGCTGGTATCTGACTGGATATTTATTCTTCTAGATTACACATTCTGACTCTGAGGAACAAAGAGCTGGCGAGAGCTGCTCTCTGGTGCTTAATAATTTGAAGGAATTTACATTTCAATGCAGCCCTGTGTTAAATTTCTCACACAGTCTCTCTCCCTACTCCCTACTTGCCTTCCCCTCCCCCTAATTTCTTCCAATGGAAAGAACAGACCACTGTCCCAGTCTGGGAAAGGCAGTGGACAAAAAGGAAGAAAGAGAAAATCATAGCGACATCATCGGAGGGAGGAGATTTATTGATATTCCACTTAGAATTTATTCCCTCAGAATCCTATTATTTTATTTATGTTTATAAATCATACATTACCAAGTACAATGAAATCTCCAGAAAACCCGGAAGGTTAGTTGGCGTTCTCTGTGATTTGAAAGATGAAACAGAGGGAGAAAATGAATAAGAAGTGAAGGTATGGGAGGGGTTGGGGACAGGAATAGGTGACTTAGGAGAAAACATTTCCTAAGGAATAGCACATGTCGCTTTGGCTTGCTTTGTGTGAGCAAGTGTGATCCAAATAATTTCCTTCATCCTTCCCCACTGCCCCTCCCCCTCCTCCCAGGAGAGAGGATTCATTGTCAGGTAATTAACCATCAGCATTACAGAAAGCACTCACTAGGCAGAAGTGTGAAAACACATTTACACCTCATGTAAATGGGATAGGAGATTTTGCTGTTTGAGTGACACCTGAGGAGCCACAAAGTGACAAAGATAAAGTCATCCATGGTTAGGATTACAAGATCTTAGTGCTCATATTTTGTTTCTAAAATGGGCCACCCTTTCTCCCTTCATGCTGATATCACAGAGCATAGAGTGACCAGTAGACTACAAGGAGCTTGGGATATAGCTTAGGAGACATGGCAGCCCAACTAGGATCCTACACTAGTAAGTCAAGGGGTTTATTCTGCTATTGCAAGTGCAGTCAATCAATACACTTGTAAGACATGCTTCATTTGTACCCTAAAGCATTGTTTCTGTCCTCAGGATACTGACATACAAGTACACAATTATAGTACAGGGTGATAGTAGCTACAGAAAAGGCATGCGCAGGAGGTTATGGGAGCATGGAAGTGGCAGTCACAGAAGATTTCACGGAGGAGGTGACATGAGATGAGGTTTAGAGAATGAAGAGGAGCTTGTTAGGTGAATTCAATGAAAAAATGCAAACACCAGCAGGTAGTTTGGGTTCGTATTGTACATTGTTTGGTGTGAAAGAGTGGGTAGATGAGGCTAGTTTAGTCTGTAAGACAGGCTTATGGATGTGCCACAAAATAACTTGGATTTTATTCAGTAAGTGATAAAAAAAACTTTATGTAAATAAAGGCAGTCTGTGAATGGGGTGACTAGTAAGGAAAAAAGGAAAAAGGAAAACGGATTTTTATACTTACCATGATAAAAATATGGAAACCTTGACACAATACTTTAAAAACTAACTATAGGACAAGTAGGTCTAGACTTCTCAACTGGAGGAGGAGGAGGGAATTAAGAGCTATAATTTTCATACCCATAAGGATATTCTGGCCAATTATAGTTAGTTCCAACCAGAACCTTCTCAGTAAAGGGGAAAGGACATCTGTGGAAATGGAGGCAGAGCCTTATTAGCCTCCATGGTAATCATTTAACACGAATTGCTGTTAGAAAAGCAAATCTTTCAATTGAACTATCTCTTCTCTGGCTCTTAATTAAACTCATCTAAATCCTCACTGTAGAAGAACAGGAAATTCCTACTTCACACAACTCTAAGGGGGCATTATTAGGTCTGTCCCATCTCCTGTAAGTTATAACTATGATTGCAACAAGCCTTGGGCATTTCATAAAAACATGAGGTTCTCTTAAGTATACGAGTATACGAGGGACATATTTAGGATCAATGAAAACGGATGTGGGCCCTTTAATAAATGTTATTTGGTGTCACAGAATTTATATGTAACAGTGATTATTCTCTTCCTTAGGCTAATTTATTCTCTTCTTACTGTTTTAAAATGTATGTATGTATTATTATTCAGGTATAATAAGGCCAACAGATCAGGTGATGAATATCGTTGAAAAGATAATTTGTTATCGTTCTTAAGAGGGGGAGGAATGACATGCCTGAAAGTGGAGGGAGCACAGGAAATAAATGTGAGCAAAAACTTTTATTGTAGTTTCCATGGGAAGAAATGAGTGAGGCCAGGTAAACAGGTTTAGGATTGACTAGTTTGAATAATTTTGCATGTGGGAACTATAGTTAGTCATATGGTATCTGGCCCTGTGGTGATCAGCTCAAGGGAATGGAGGCCCAAAATGTTAGAGCCCGATAGAGGATGTGATTGGGGATATGGGCTCTGGATAGGTTGGTTTGCATAATGAAAGGTGTGCTTGCAGATGAGTCCTTACTATATCTAGGAATTGGCTATCTCTGGAAGGGGCTGTCCTTCCAGCATCAGCGAGAACCCAGACAGATAGCAAAGCAGTAGAAATGCATGATTAATACCCCTAAAGACCTTACTTTTTCTTAGATTCTTCTCTGAACTTTCTCTTTTCCTTTGACGATTGGCAAGAATCCCCCTGTATGCATATGAAAAGTGATGTCTATCATAGAAATAATGTGACTTCCTGGTTTCTATGAACTTTTTCTGGAACCTTGTAGGAGATACCAGATTTGATTGCTTTATGAATGGAATAATGGTAATCTTTTATGCTACTTTCTGGATCAACCCAAGAAGAGTTGTTACAGCCCACATTTTCTGTTACCAATGCATCAGGTTTATAATTCTGTTAAAGCACCTCACCAGTTAGGATGTTTCAAGTGGTAATTAAGAGAAAATTCATCTTAAAATGGCTTAAATAAAGAAATTATATTATTTTACTTAACAAGATATATTAAGGTAGGAAATTCAGGGCCTCAATCATATTTTCAAATACCTGGCTCTGTCTTCCTGGTGTGCCATTTTGATGTGTTAGAATTGTCTTCAGGCTGACTCCCTTCAAAGATGCAAAATAACTGTAACTGTTTCAGGAATATGTCTAGACCAAGAAACAAAACAGAACAAAAGTCCACAGTAAGAAGAGAAATGATTTCTAATTTAAAATGTTTTCTATTGACTGCTTTTCAAAGAACTAAAGTTTGGTTTCTCAATTTTCTCTATTTTTTGATCTTCTTTTGCCTCTTTGATTTCAATGCTTAACTTTATTTTCTGTTGTACTTAAATTTTTTGTTTTTAGTTTTTAAAAATGAAGCTTAGATCATTGATTTTAAACCTTTCTTCTTTTCTAATATAAGTATTTAAAGCTGCCAATTTCCTTGTAAGCACTATTTTAAGTGTATTCTATACATGTTGATATGTTTTGTTTTCAATATCATTCATATGAAAATACTTTCTAATTTTGTTTCAGAATTTCCTTTTTGGTTCATGAGTTATTTTGAAATATACTGCTTAATTTCCCAATATTGAAGATTTTAAAGATACCTGTTATTAACATTTAGTATAGTTCAATTTTTGCCAGAGAGCATATTTGGTTGATTTCAATCCTTTAAACGTACTGAGACTCATTATGTACCATTTTGTATATTTCGAATGTTCCATGTATGCTTGGAAAATAATTGTGCATTCATAAGTTTTCTATGTAATATTCTATAAATGACAATTTGATTAAGTTATTTGATAATGCTGTTCAAGTCTCAATAACCTTTCTTAGTTTTTGATCTACATTTTAAAAAATCAGTTATTGAGAGAGGAGTGTTAAAGGGTAACCTTCCTTAGTTTTTGATCTACATTTTAAAAAATCAGTTATTGAGAGAGGAGTGTTAAAGGGTCTAATTATATTTATGAATTTGGCTTTTTCCTTTCAATTCTGTTAGTTTTTCCATCATATATTTTGGAGATCTGTTATTAGGTACATAGACATTAAGGACCAATTGTTGTTCTTGACGAATTGTCCTTATTATTATGAATATTTTTCTTTATTGTAAATAATACTTCTTGTATTAATGTCTATTTTTCCATTAGAGTCACTTCAGCATTCTTATGATTATGTGGAGTATCTTTTACTATCGTTTCATTGTAACCTACTTGTATCTTTATATTCAAATTGGGTCTCTTGTAAACAGCATATAGTTAAGTCTGGGTTTGTTTCTTAAAATTTAATCAACCTCTGCCTCTAATTTATTACATCTAATGTAGTTATTGATATGGTTGGCTTTAAGACTATCAGACTGTTCTTTGTGTTCTATTTGTTGCATCTGTCATTTAGTTGTATCCCTTTTTTTAAAAATGAATTAGATTTGTAAACATACAATTGTATTTCTCTAATTGGCTTTTTAGCCACACTTCTTTAGTTATTTTTATTTGTGGTTCTAGGGATAACAATGTACATTTATAACTTATTCCAGATAACGCTGAATTAACATTAAACCTCTTTATATAAAATAATCTTAGCAAGGATAGCTACATTTAAAGAATTTAACCCTTTGTGCTACTGTCATCATTTTCTACTTCTACATGTTATAAACCTAATAATAATATGAAATAACACATTATTATCATATTTTCCTTAAACAGTCAATTGAATTTTTAAAAATTAAGCTGTAAAAAATAGCCTTTTATGCTTACTCATATATTTACTATATCTGGTATTTCTTGTTTCTTCATGGAAATTCTAGTTTCATTTTGTATCATTTCTATTCATCCTAAAGAACATAAACATTTTTTGTTGTGTAAGTCTACTTATGAGAAATCCTCTGAACTTTTCTTTACCTGAAAATCTCTTCATTTTGTATTCATTTTTAAAGGGCATTTTAACTTGCTATAAAATTATAGGTGGTCATTTTTGTTTTCCCTGTTGTCACACTTTAACAATGTCATTCCATTATATTTTAGCTTGCACTGTTTTTGACAAAAAGTCAGCAATAATTCTTAAAATTGGAACACCGTACACTGTGTGTTTTGGTTTTTGGCCACTTTAAGGAGTTTGCCTTTGCTTTTAAAATCCATCAGGTTTCTGTTTTTGTTTTTTTATTATCCTTTAAGTTCTGGGGTACATGTGCAGAAAGTGCAGTTTTGTTACATAGGTATACACGTGCCATGGTGGTTTGCTGCACCCATCAACCCATCATCTACATTAAGTATTTCTCCTAATGTTATCCCTCCCCTAGCCCCTCACCCCCCAACAGGCCTTGGTGTGTAATGTTCCCCTCCCTGTGTCCATGTGTTTTCATTGTTCAACTCCCACTTACGAGTGAGAACATGAGGTGTTTGGTTTTCTGTTCTTGTGATAGTTTGCTGAGAATGATGGTTTCCAGCTTCATCCATGTCCCTGCAAAGGACATGAGCTCATCCTTTTTATGGCTGCATAGTATTCCATGGTGTATATGTGCCACATTTTCTTTATCCAGCTAGGTATATTATTAAAAAAACGGAGGGATAAAAAAACCCATCAGTTTTATTATGTTATACTAGGTACAGTTTTCTTTGTGTTGTTTTTGCTTGAGGTTTGTTGAGCTTCTTACTCCAAGTGTGTGTGTATATTTAAGCCAAATTTGCAATGTATGTTATTCATTATTTCTTTACATTTCTTTGTGGTCCAATCTATCTCCTTCTGTAACTCCAATTATATGTATGTTAGGAGACTTAATAGTGTCCCACTGGTTACTTACTGTCTGTTCCTTTTTATATCATTCTTTTGTGCATTCTTAAGTTTATTGCCCTGTCTTCTAGCTTACTGATTGTTACTTCTTCAGTGTCTAATCTTCTATTGAGCTCATCTAGTACATTTCATGTCAGCTATTTTTCAATTTTAGAGTTTTAATATTTTACAATTTCCATGTCTCTGTTAGAGATTCTGCATCTGTTAATGTATTATATTCATTTTTAAATTTCTTTTTATTCTTCCCAAAGACAAATTTGAGATGATAGTTTATTTAATGCATTGTTTTGTTTTAGAATGGTTATAAATTTACAGAGAAGTTGCCAAGATGGTTCATAGGCATAATGGGTTCATATACCACCCATTCATGCCTATTGCTAACATTATTACAATGATGCATTTGTCACTAGTAAGAAACCAACATTGTTTATTGGTATTAAGTAAATCCCATACTTTATTTGAATTCCAGTCATATTCTCCCTGTATTTAAAAAAAAATGTCAATGCAGGAGCCCATCTAAAATACTACATAACATTTTGTCTTCCTGTCTCCATTTCTTCTGTGGTCTATGACAGTTTATCTTGTTTGTGATAACACTGAAGGGTTGGAGGATGTCAGGTATTTTGTAGAATGTTTCTCAATTTTGTTTTGACTGATGTTTTCCCATGGTTATACAGGGTGTGGGATTTCACTGGGTGGAGTGCCCATCTTATCACATCATATCAGGGGTATAGGCTAAAATGTGATTTACTGCTGTTGACCTTTACTTGGCTGAGGTAAAGTGGGACAGGATTCTGTACTTTTGCCCTTTCCAAGCTCTAATCTTTAGAAATACTTACTAAGCACAGATAACACTCAAGGAGTGGGACATTTTTTATTTAAAATTGTTTCTACATATTGGTAAGAGTTGTTTTGAAGATGTCACATGTTAATTCTAATATCTGCTTGGTCTCTTACCCTATTTCCATTGACTATTTTTTCTTCCTGGTTATAAGTGGTTTTTTTCCTGCTTCTTTGCATGTCTAGTACATTTTATTGTTTGTTGGCATAAATATTAATACATTATTTTGTTGTCTGCCTTTAAAGAATAATAAGCTTGGTTCTTGAAGGCAGTTAATTTACTGACAGATCAGCTTGATCCTCTCAAGTCTTGGGTTAAGTGTTTGTTGGGATGAGTCTAGAGTAGCTCTACTCCTAAGGCATTGTTCTTTTGAATTTTAAATGTGTGTTCCCAGAGGTTTCTCCACTGTTACTGATCAGAACACCAATGCTTCCCAGAGCTGTGCAACATCCAGAACCTCCACTCTAAGCATATCTTTCCTATACTCAATCTTTGCCATGTTTCATGGAGTCTCAGCCTAGATGGGTGGAAAGTATTTGGCCAAAGACTTGAATAAATTTATATTCAGATTATTTGTGATCATTCTCTGGCAGCTTTCTCTTCTGCACTTCCTTACTCACAAATTACAGTTGCCTCAGTAACTTAGAATTTACGTCTCTATTTCCTTTGCTCATAAAACTGTTGCTCTCTTTGGGCTCCATTTTGCTGTTACCATGGTTTGAAAATGACCTCCCTTATATAAAACTAGAGAGTATGTGGCAGTCTTATTTTCCCTTCTCTCAAAGATCACAAACCTTCACCATAAGCACTTTGAGAAATCTTTTCTTAGCATCTTTGTTTCATCAGCAGTCAATATAGTGTTTGCATATATTAATCAGTGAGTAAATTTTAAATTATATGAATAGAATTAATTGTCTGATTAAACTCAAAAGTCATGACCATCCCATCTTTTAGTTTTAGTTCCCCAAAACGATGCACAGTAGGCTGTCACGACAAGAAATAAGTATGTGAAGCAATGCATATATTAAATAGCTTGATTTAACCATTTTGCAATGTACAATATCATGTATATCAAATCATCATGTATCAATATACATCAAAACATCATGTTGTACATCATAAATATATATAATTTTTTATTTGTCAGTTAAAAAAGTTTTTAAAAAAGAATAAGCTCATTGTTACTTATTCATGGAAAGAGTTGAGGTAATAAGGTTGAAATTGTGAGGCCACCATTAGTTTTTATCTAGTACTATATCTTTATCTTAATTTCAGGAAAGTCCACAAAAAGTTTTTCATTCCAAATAATATTTGAACTTAAATCTTAATTGACCTATCTGGAGATTTACTTAGTCAAGAAAAAGTCAGTGCTTGATAATTTTTTCCTAACCAGGTTTAACAACTTTAACCTATAGTTAAGAAGTAAAACAAATTCTTTTATTTAGAATATTAGGGATGGGTAAAATTGGCCCTGTGATTGACAAACAATTGCCATAAACCAAAGGCTGAAACTGAAGATTCCTGTTTTCCTGTTATATGTAAGTGTTTTTAATCTTCCTTAGGGACGTTTTCCTACCCAGAGAAAATATGTACATATACATTCATAAAGAAATATATTAATAACATGTGCCTGACTTTCTTTAGTTTTTTTTAACTTTATCTTCTGGGGGTTAAAATATCCTTACCACGAAGAAAGCAGTTATTTCATTTCAAACACTATTATGGTTGTCTTCCCATGTAAATTTTTGGGTTGTCTCTCAGCTTGCTAAGGTTTTATAAGCCAGAGAGGCTTCTGGCCTGAAGGAGTACTAGATTCTTATTTGTGTGGTTGATGGGTTGTGTTGAGCCCTGTGTATAATCACTAATTCATGACTCCAAAACTGAAAGAAGGAGGTGGTCATATTGCCTGCAGTTATTTGATTCATGTCAGAAATTACCTATCTCTTAAGTGATTTTGTAGATTCACCTATCTATTCATTTATGTAAACAAACATTTCTGAATTCTTGCTATGCATGGTATAAGCTAGCCCAGGGGTTCTCAGAGTGTGATTCCTGGACCTGTAGCATTGGCATCATTTGGGAACTTGAAGGAAAATTGTGGACTGCACGGTGGATCTACTGAATCAGAAACTTTGTGGGTGGAGCCAGCAATTTGTTTTAAGGAGCTTTTCAGGTGACTCTCATTCAACTCCAAAGAGCTCAGAATTAACACAAAATGAGAAATCTCAGGTTCTTGAAGATTCAATATCTTCCTTGCCCAAGGTCTCACTACTAGTCAGTAGTAGAGGTAAAATAGTCTTCTGAGGGCCAATCCAGGGGTCTTTATACAACACCATATTCATTAGCCACCTCCTGCCCTCCTTTCTACCCCTCCTTCCCAATGTACTTAGGTTGTATTGTGTGTACTTAGGCTGATGTAGAATTGATCTTCAAAGCACTGCCTTTGGTCATCTAGTGGAGAAGCAAAAGCAGACAGAATTGTAGTTACTAGGGCTTATGAGGAATCCTATTTGAACTGTTAGTAAGCCAGCTAGTCAGGCAGTGAGCATTTATCCCCACTGTGTGCAGGGCACAAAAAGCATATTGCCCTTCGGGTGGTCTAGAACTGGGTGCATAAGAAGAAGAGAAAACAGTTCTTGCTCTTGAAAAGTCATACACACACACATACACACATTTTGAAAATATAGAGGAATAGTTCTGATGATGGCAATAGCAAGGGCAAGATAGTATGTACAAATAAATTATTTCTGGGGGATCTCAAATCCTAATGCCAGAGCTAGGAGGATGGGGTTCATCAACCCCACTAATTCACTGGGCAATTTCTGCTTCATTTCGTTAGACAGAGGAGATTGTTACCAGAAAGCCAGAAAGGAAATGCCATCTGGGACTGTGTGTGCTTCCAGACAGATGGCTGACTCTTCCAGTTCTGTTTTATTTCTGGCTGCGGATCACACACCCCACAGCTATACTGTAAAAATGGTATGTGACGGGACATGGGATGTTGTCAGGATTTTTTTTCCTCTTTTTTTTTTTGGTGGGGGGAAGTTGTGGTAAAAATAAAACTTAATGATAATCTTCTTGTTTTTATTGTTGTTCAAATTAAGCCCTTGGTTGGCAAAGTAAAGGACTAATAGATCCCCAGATTTGGAGATAACATACAGGGACTTGGCAGAAAGCCAGGTTAACTTTGCGACTGCTGCTTTGTGGAAACCTTTTGTTATTGTGTGTGTGTGTGTGTGTGTACTTGGGACAGTTGAGAACTGTGACACAGAATACGAAGTAGTCCCACCAGACTGGAATGCTTCTCTCCTCAATGTTTTTCCTACCTTCGTCCCACCCCTGGGCTGCTCCTGCCCCATCGCTAACTCCCTGCAGGCCAGACAGGGGTAGTTGCTGCCATTAGCAGAGTAGTCACAGTCCAGCTACATTTGACCTATTCTAGGCCTTGGGTTTTAAAGTCTTGGATTTGAGGGTTTGACTGGGAGGTTCATAGAGATGAGGAGTCTCTAGTGCCAAGAGTTGCTAGGGTCAGAGCAATTAATCTAGTTCCATAGTATTAGGCATCAGCTTGTTCAACAAGTATTTAGTGATTGACTATTGATTGAGTACTACATTGTAGGGATGTAAAAAAGTAAAAAATGATCCCTAAAATCAATGAATGTACCACAAAGAGCCTTGACATCAAATCCTAACTTATTGGCTTTGTGATTTGGAACAAATAACTAAATGCATTTGGTCCTCAATTCTTCATCTATAAAAGCACTCAATATTGCTGGTGCCCTTCCTCCACCACTTTCCCAAAGTTCATCTCCCATCTGTACCTTTTCCATGATTCTCGTACTTTGGGGTACATACCAATAGCCTGGGAAGTGCATTACAATGCAAATTATTTGGCTCAGAAAACTTACTACAATATGTCTGGGGTGGGATTCAGAAACTTGTAGTTTTAGCATGTCCTGGTGGATATCTAAACAGGTCCTCGGTGGGCCACACTTTGTTAAACTTGGCTTTAATACTATTCCAGCTTTTTGCACCCAAGTTTAACCAATATTTTTGACTCTTTCTTTGAATTCCCATAACATTTTATTTACATTTCTAAATACTACTTGTTATGGACTTATTCCATTATAATAAGGAACAGAAGAAAGACTTAAGCCTTTAGAGCCATTCGTTAAGTTAATTAACTCATTTATTTAACAACTACTTATTAACATTTACTATGTTCAATAAATGAACAAAACAGAATCATTGTGGCATTTCCATTCCAGAGAGTTGAGACAGGAGCTAAAAAGCCACTAAAAGAATAAGAAAATAATACAGTATGTTAGAAAATGATTAGAGGCATGGAAATAATGAACTGAGAAACAAAAAACAAAAAGTAGATCAGGGAAAGAGAATCAGGAATGCTGGAATGAGGGGCAGGTTGCAGTATTAAATGGGGTTTAAATATTAACTGTATTCATTAAAGGATTTATTTGGCCTTGAGCAAGTCCCTGAACCCCTTAAAGAATCCATTCCCTGTCTGTAAACTGAGACTAAGCGATCTCAACCTAAAGAATTGTGAGGTTAAGAGAGAATGTTGCATGTGGCTTTATAATATAATTAGGAAACACATCTTTCTTATCTGTATTCTCTCCTGCTGGGAGGCACATTCATCTTTCTATCCCAAGCTCTTAACAATACTTGGCATGTGGCAGACACTCAGTAAATGTCAATGGTTGAGGTAGCCAATTACCAAATACTGAGGGAGGAGTATATACAAGGGGTTATGGTCTGAAACACACAGCAAGCCTCTTTACAAATGGGGTTCACTCTGTGAAAGAAGGTTAAATTAGTATAGTCATTACTACATTGTGATTTTGAATTATGGTCTGAGTCAGACAATCTCTATAGATCAAAATGGGAAATTCACGTGATACCATCAGGTTACTAGTGAGGTTTCCAGGAATGACAGTAGCCCTTACTCTTTCCCTCATTTCCTATAGAATGATTCCCAAATAGTAAGGCCTGGAGAACAAATGGTCAGCGGTTCCTCTTAGCTATTCTAAACGAGACTATTACCTGGTACACAGACTAGGGCTGAAAAAGCCATATTCTCTTCTGAAATTTTTATCTTCTGAATTCCAAAGATTCCATTTGGCAAATTTGGTGGGTGAAATATACAGCTTCGGATGGAGAGACTTGAGCAATAGAAGCCACATATGCTGAGTCCCCGCAGCCCTGTCGTGCTGGAAGCAATGCTCAGCCTCTCCCATTCTGCCCAGCTCTCTCCCTCCTCCACCACTGAGCTGCTGCTGTTTCAGCCCTTCTCTTGTTGACGTGGGACCTAAAGCCCCTTCTCAAAAAAAGGACATGAAGATGCAAAAGTGACTGACAGGTTCTTTGATGCTTCCAAGATGTCTAAGAAATAATAATGATAACTAACAATTATTAAACTATTATGAATTAGGCCCTGTTTCAAGAACTTTATGTGTATGATACCCATCTTGTGAAGTGGGTACAGTCTTTGTGCTCACTTTGCTGATGGGGAAATTGAGATTTGGAAAGGTTGAATAACTTACATAAATACAAATCAGGAGGGGAGCTGGGAGTATCCATATCTAGCTGACTCCAAAGTGCAGAGCTTATCCCAATGTTTGTACTTTATAAAATATCACCTCTATATAAACAGTAGTTCAAGTAAAATTAATGGGAATGATGTGGAATAGAATTGGAGAGGAGGCTAGTAGAACACTCTCCTCAGTGAATTATCCTTCTCACCCTAGAGAGGCAGAGGAAGCTCTCCACGTTTGTACAATTTAGGACGCAGATGACATCTTGGGGTTTCCTTATCCAAGGGTCACTGAGCTGGCATCTGCTCCCCAGGTGTTGCCCTTGCCTGGTGGTCAGTGGCCCTAATAGGCTTAGCTAGGCCTGGCATCAAGGACCATGTGATTTCTGTATCCTTTGATGAGAGTTCACCTACTGATAAGGCAAGCTGGAGGGAATCAAAAAAGTCAGGAAAAGATCAAGGCCTGCATTAAGCAGGAAAGAAATGTCAGTCACTCTGATAGGGAAATAGATTTTCGTGTTTCATTGCACAAGCACGCACACATGCACTCAAAGCCTGCCACATTTCAAAGCAGCCTTCAATGCCCTGGTGTTTGCTTGGAGGAGAGAGATCTGAAGCCTCTAAAAGGGCTGCAGGTATAGAGCAATTCACACAGGACACAGCCAACAACCCTCTCCCATTTCCTCTCTTCATCTCTCTTCCTCCCCCCTGCTCGCCTGTGCTTAGTGGTGGTGCTGAGGAGATGTTTGTGAATGTGCATGTGTGCACATTTAAATCTAAACATAAAAGGAAGGGGGAAAAATGTGACAGCTTTGGACCAAAGCAGTAACTATTCATAATGAATGGAGGAGTAATCATGAAAGAGCAGGGGTACTTTAAGAAAAGCAAACGTCCTGAGGAAGACAGCTTTGTGGATGCTGTTTAGGGTGGCAGCTTAAAAGACCCTTCATTTCAGAGCCAGGAAAAGGCAGAACAAGAATTTGATATACCACACAAGCTTTTTTCCTGTCTTTTTTCCCTCCTTTCCCTTCTTCTTCCTCTGAATCCCATCTTGGCTGAGCCATGGCAAAACTAAATTAGAAAAACCTGCAGAGCATTGAGAGTCCAAATGAAGCACACAGCCAATTTATCACAACAGAGCCCAGTTATCTAATAAGCCCCGTATGTAATAAATGTGCTAAGTGCCCACCTTTAACTTCAGCACACACAGCAGCAGCCAATGGTGGGAGATGGCAGAGTCCCTGACAAGAGGATGATGTCAGACTCAGCCTGAAGCACTCAGCATCTGGCTTGCATCACTGGCTCTGAAGGGTGCTGAGCCAAGGCGGATGATGTCGAGGTCTCTGAAGGCAAGGTAAACCACTACTGAACATTTAGAATTGGAGCAGATGCCTGTTTACAGATAGCTTTGTAAGCTGAGCAATCATCACGAGAGCAGAACTGGAGAATCTTGGGGGAGAACAGGTTTCTTTCTTACTTTCCTGTTTTGGAAAACAGGTGTTTTCAGGAATAAGAACCTTTATCAGCACACGTTTCTTATCCAGAGGTGAAGACAAGGGTTCTTAGAGATTGTGCATTAGACTATTTTTGTGCCTAGCCAATAAATAAAGGGAAAAAAATCATCTAATAATGTTAAAGGGATAGAGAGGCAGGATATGGTATTCTTAGTTTCCCCTAGGTAACCTTGGAACAACAGGGTCAGAAACGACAAAAGGCTTGGGGGTCTAAACAAAACAATCAGGTTGCAGGTCAGTCTTTCAGCTTATAAGGACAGCTGGACACATAGGGTGTCTCAGAGTCCTGTTGACAATTAGATGATCTTGGTGGAGCTCCACAGGGTCTACACTCAGATCATTAGGTAGAAGTGTATTTGAAACATAAAGGGTTGTTCCTGTGGAGCAGTGGTTTTCAACTTCAGCTGTATATTTGAATCACCTGGAGAGTTTTAAAAATGATGCCTGTATCAAACTCTAAGAGATACTGATTTGTTTTTCAGATATTTATTTAATTGGTTGGAGGTAAGGCTTGGGGTGAAGACATTTAAAAAGTCCACAGGTGATTCCAATATGCAGTGGAGTTTGAAAACCACTGCAGCGGAGTAGAGATTGGGTTAGAGTCCACAGAACCAGGAAGTACTGGAAATCTCAAGTTTTGAAATTGACCCATAGGAAGCAGGAATTAGGCTTAAAAACATTGTCATTTGTATAGGTCAGAAATGGGGAATCCTCAATCAAAGGGTCCTCTGGAGTTTGTACTTGGTTCCTAGTCTTGTTCAATTGCTCATCTATATTTTCTTATCTAATGTGTGATTTATAATCTGCCTATACCTCGAATGCATTTGAGATAGCTTACAATAATAAAAAAGTCACACACACATATGCATATAATAAATTTTTAGGAAATAGAAAACATTAGAAAAAAATTATTAAAATTGCCTTTAGGAATGACATATTAATATTAGTAAACAGTATAGTTTTCGAGCTTCTGAAATTCCAAAGCAGAAGGTAAATTTATTCTCCCTCTCTTTAAAGACAATGTATATTCATTTTTAGGGACAGCACTGAATTCTGGATGGAATCTATTGTATAGATTCTAATAACAAGAGCCTTGAGTACACAAAATAGACAAATGTTGTTTTTGTTGAAGTTGCAGTGATGATTTCAAGGCTACTGTATTAAGTCATGGTTCATTGAAATAATTTTTAGGCCAAATAGCCTCCACTGGGGCCTGTGCCCCAGTGACAAGCAGTGAGAATTATAATGACCCTGGGAAACTGGTACACCCTAAACTATCAAACTTCAAATTGGCATTCTCTCCTCCTTGCCTATTTAAAATTGAATTACTGTTAATATATCATCATTAGTACTTACACTTCCTTTTTATTCTTTGCAAGGTGAGAATGGGTTTGTGATCATAGGCTACATACTGTTTTTTTTTGGCCTTCTTGTGATCAACTATGCATTGGTGAGGCTGATCGGTGGGGTTTGGGTGCAATTTGGGTCATGGAAAGTCATTTTCCCCCCAGTTTGATCAGAATAAATTCAAGATAACGTATTCATCCATCAAACATTGATTGAGAACAGATTATGTGCCTGTCACTGTGCTAATCATGGAAATAGCAGTCCATGTTGGCATGGAAATCAGAGACAATTGAAGCAATAGACACTTGACTGTACCCTGTGATAAGTATAATGGAAACATAAAGAAGACAGATAGCATGGAGAAAGAGAAGTAAGTTCTCCATAAAGAGAGTCAGGAAGGGCTTCATAGATTAGATGATACCATGACAAGGTTTGCAAAGATGAATCAAAATTTTCAGATGGATTATGGGGAAAGGCACAGTAGATGGAGGCACTGCCTGGGCAGATGCCTTGGGGCTTTGAGGAGTAATACGCAGTTCATTGCAACAAGAGCTTAAAAGAGAAGACATATAGATAGCCAGAGGACATAGATAGCCAGGAAAATACAGAAAACATTGTGTTCTAGTACAATTTTGCATATAATCTTTATTCATTACACAAATATTTGAGTGCCAAGTATATGCCAAACTTGGGGAGGGGGGAGAACTAACCATAGTTCTGAGTCTATTTTTATAAGCTTTAAACATTTGCAATGCTGTTGTCATTTCTTTCCACTCTGAGCTAAGTTTAACCCAGTTCTATCCTTCTGGGTGTTTCAAGCAGGGCCCATATGGATGGAGGCAGCTCTCTGCTATCAGAAATTCACCCCCCACCCTATTCTCATGAACCACCAGAAAGATAAAGAAAGGAAAGGCAGCACTGATTATTTTTCATTTAAGTCCTCCATCTGATTTTCTTTGAAGCCCCCAGAGTCTGTGCTAATTTGTATGGGGTGTCTAGGTCAATTCCATCCTTACAAATCTGTGTATTGTTGAAACTGGTGAAGACCATTGTTTGTCACTCAGATTCAGGCAGAGTGATAAGAGAAAGTGAAGAGGGAAGGAGATGGATAGGCCTGACATTGCATTCACACTGGAGAAAACTAAAAATAGACCTGAAAGAATCCCCAGAGTCAGAGCTGACCATAACTGCTGGGCCTACCCCAGCCAGCTGTCCTAATCCCCCCAAAGTAGGCTACATTTTGTTACCACCTCGCTGGGGCTCTGCCTGAAATCTGTTGTGAGGCTGGGATATCAGGATCATTTTCTGCCTCCCATGGGATCTGGTTCCTATTGTCTGTTGCCTATGCTTTTCTCTTTATGGTGCTCTGAGTGGATGGCATTGTAATTGTGGTCATAAGTATTAGTAGCAGGTATGACAACGAATGGAGTCCAAGTCTCTGGCTTTTCTGTCAACAGAGAAAAGGGTTTTCATTTGTTTCAAATGTAAACAGATGCATATAGGCAGAGTTAGCAATAGATAGAAGAGTGGAGATAGTGGTTTTGTTCCCCCACACCCCTAAGCTTCTCTGTTAGGCAGATTTTTCCCTATGTGATGAACAGGCAGCCTACTCTCCTCTGGTGTCCTTTTTTTTTTTTTTCTTTTCTATACCCAGGCTTCTCCTGCTTTCACCTGAGAATGGTTTTGATAATGAGAGAATGGTAAGGGAAGAAGTCACATTAGCTTTAAAGCTGTGCACCCTCATATAGTGTTTTTGTCTGAAACTTCCAGCAAGGGAGTCACCAATCAATCCAGCTCAATCCAATTTAATTCATAATTACTGAGTGTGTCTTTTAGTAACATGTGTAAGAGGGACAGCTGTGCTAGATGGACAACTTTATATGCAGCAGTACTAATTTTAAATATTATGTGAATTTTAAATATTTGAAGTTTGCTTTTTGCATTGTTTGGATCTTAAAATATATAGTTTATATGAAAGAGTGAAGTTGCTTAGACATAATTGTTGGCATTTAAGCAGTTCACTGTAAAGGTGGGGCAATTGAGAAAGAGGTGGGACATCCTCTCTGGGGAATAGGAATGTGAATAGAGGTGCCACCTGCCCCAGGCTGGCTTGGCTCTTCTTCCTCCGGCCTCATGCTCTGCCCTCTTCTGGCCTCCTTGGGCTTACTCTTGGCCAGCTCCACTACTGAGCTCCACTGGCCCCTCTCAGCCCCCCACAGAAACTTCTTTTAATTTCTCAGTGCCTGTGTGTCTCTGCTCCTTCTCAAGCATCCCAGATTCCAGTCTACCTCCATGAAGTCTACATTGTTCCTTCCCCCTTGCTCCTATATTCCTTTGGCTTCCTAGGTTCCCTGGTCTGTCCTTAGCTGAGAGTATGGATTGAGAGATTGGAGCACCTTACTGTATGGTATCTACTTCTGCCTCTACCTCTTCTCCCCTCGTCTTTCCTTCCTATTTCCTTCTAGGAAGTCAAACCCTCCCAAAAGGAGGGGCTCATGTTTTTCCAATTTTGTGCTATCACTAACCCAGTCCTTAATTCAGTGACTTCTTTTGTTTTCTTAGTTCTGATATCTGAGTCACTTCAGTAAACTACATTTGCATTGGTTCACCATGGATCCCACCCTCTGGACTCTGAGGTCAGGCTGCTTGGGTTAGATCCTGGGTGACCATAGAAAAATTACTTAACAGCCTGTAATCCCAGCACTTTGGGAGGCCGAGACGGGCGGATCACGAGGTCAGGAGATCGAGACCATCCTGGCTAACACGGTGAAACCTCGTC
>NW_012113808.1:3911202-3934377 GCF_000951035.1 Colobus angolensis palliatus
AGGATCAGAAAAAGAAAATAAAAACAGAAAAATTACTTAACCTTTGTGCCTTTATTTCTACTTCTTCAAAATAAGGAGAATAATAGTTCATACCCACTGCATAGTATCTGTGTGAGGATTTGGTGAGATAATATATGCACAACACTTCACCAGTGCTGAACATAAACAAACATACATGCTGCTGCTTCTTATTTGTTACCTATAGAAAGAGATATTGCTAGGCCAGGAGGGATACTAGGACCCCGTGTGCCCCATAGCTCCAAAACTTAATCCTTTGTGTCTGTGACTAAGAGCATAAAACCCAAGGAGGTAAATGCAATGTTGGGCTCCTGTGGTTTCAGATTTTTTTTTCTGGAGGTTTATGGCAGTACCAGAGCTGGTTGGGAAGGGATTAGAACTCTATTGTCACTTAGTGTTTATCACGTCTATGTAAATTCTTGCAGGACAAAAAACACTTGGTAATTATGCTTGGCTGGTTTAGGAGAACAATTTTCTTCATAGAAAATAATACCCTGACCTTGAAGAAAGAAGTTATTAGGCATTTACCCTCAGAAATGACATGTAGCTTTATCTGCAGAGGCAGTAATAGATTAAAATATTAAAGGCCATGCAGGCAGAAAGATAGAGCGTCTAAATACTGCTTAAAATATTATTTAAACTTAATGTTGTATTTATACACTTAATTCATTTTTATTAGCTACCAAGATATTCAACATAAAATAATTAGAATCTCAAGATTAAAGCCAAAATGGTCACAATTTTAATTAAACCATCTCATAGGGAATTAGGCTGCATAATGAGAGGCAGCCTGGTGCAGTGGTGAGAGTCTCCTGGAGTCGGGGGACTGGAAGCACTGCTATCCACTCACAGATCTTTGGGAAGTCTCTCGTTTTAGCCAACACCATGGACTTAATTGGTCAAAAGAGAGAAACTTAATTTTGATGAGTTCCACTTTTTAACACAATAGAATTCCTTTGTTTTTATTTTTTTGAGACAGAATCTCGCTTCATTGCCCAGGCTGGAGTTCAGTGGTGTGATCTTGGCTCACTGCAACCTCTGCCTCTCGGGTTCAAGTGATTCTTCACCTCAGCCTCCCAGTAGCTGGGATTATAAGCACACACCATCATGCTGTGGCTGATTTTTGTATTTTTAGTTGAGATGGGGTTTCACCACGTTGGCCAAGCTGGTCTCAAACTCCTGAACTCAGGTGATCTGCCCACCTAGGCCTCCCAAAGTGCTGGGTTACAGGCGTGAGCCACCACATCGGGCCTCCTTTGTTTTCTCTCTAAAGGAAATCTTATATAGATTCCTAATATAGAAAAGAGAGTAAAATTAGCCTCTGCCTACTCCCTATTCCCTATAGCAGCCAGCCCCGTCGCTGGTCCCCCTGCCCACTAAAGCCCCAATGTACCATAGAACACAGAAACAGAAAATACTATGAAAACTTGCCTAGGGGATCTCAATGTTTCTTTCCAGCCATAAAATTCTGTGATTCTGATTCTAATATGTCCCTATCCTACATTTCAAAGTCGAGTGCTCCTTTTGTATTTTATTCAAGGATTTTTTTAAAAGCATCCATGGAGCTGGTTTTAGTAAAAAGAAGAAAAGAAAAGAAGGACTCTTTTGCCACCTGAATTGAATGTCTCTCATGTCCCATCCCTCCTTTCTCATCTCATTTCCATTCTTCAACCAGTTCTAGTTAGAATTTGATCCCAAACTTATTTGGAGCTATCATTCATTATGATGGTTTCGACTTAGACATCTAACTGACAAAAGTCCTTCATCTACTGTTTACTTAGCTTTTGCTTCCCAGCTTCAGGTTTCCATCTTTGCTGAACAGCCTGGTAATTTTTTTTTTTTTTTTTTTTTGTATTTTTAGTAGAGATGGGATTTCGCCGTGTTAGCCAGGATGGTCTCGATCTCCTGATCTCATGATCCGCCCCCCCACCGGCCTCGGCCTCCGAAAGTGCTGGGATTACAGGTGTGAACCACTGCACCCCGCCTTAATTTTTGTATTTTTAATACAGACGGGGTTTTGCCATGTTGGCCAGCTGGTCTCAAACTCCTGACCTCGAGTGATCTGCCCACCTTGGTCTCCTGAAGTGCTGGGACTACAGGAGTAAGCCACCAGGCTGGGCCAGCCTGGTAATTCTTGAGTGACTCATACCCTGGTTCCTATAGACAACTAACCAAAGCTACAGGGCCAGGGAAACCTGCTAATTTCTTTTCTATTCCCTAGAATGCTGGGCCTGGCTAAGAGCTGATGTTGGCATTACATGTTGAGGAATAATCAATTGTCAGTTAAATTTACTGTGAATAAATGAGATACGTAAAAAGTCCTTGGCATCGTGCTTCAGTTGTAATAGATAATAAATGTTAGCTCTGCCTTTCCCTCCTTTCCCTTGCTTCTCTTCCCTTTGGGCCTTTCCAGGACAACTATATCCTCAGATAAGACCTATAGGATGTCAGTCAAGGAGTTAGGTGGCTATAATTCCTTTTAAGACTACCTTTACCCACTGACTAAATTCATCTGATAACCTCTGTAAAACCTTTTTTTTTTTTTTTTTTTTTTTTTAAAGCAAGGTGAGATATACCTATTGCGGGCATTTATGTAAAAAATTAAAAATAAAAAAAGACTTCTGAAATGGTTAAATATACTAAACAAGTTTCTTTCTTAGGTATCACTTTCTCTACTTTTTAAAAGTGATAATTTCTTCTTTAGTTCATTTAAAGGAGGGAACATTCTTAGTATCAAATAACAAAATTGTATCCCATTACAAACTCTTATTTCAATTGCTTTTAACAATCTGCAAATTTGTCTATTGGGACTACTTAACCACTGTGCTCAATTGCCCAAATATGGATTTAGAAAAGGAAAGGATGGGGTACTGAGATACATACATTAAAATATTCTCACAACTACATTCAGCATTTAAATACTAAAAATGTTGGTAGAAAACCATGGCTGGGTTTTAAAATCCCCAGTTCTATAATGGAGCAAATTCACAGTGAGCAGGATGTTGTACTGCCCCAGACAATGCTATTCAGTGATTAGGAAAAAGTGCCTGTTTTTCTGAGAGGTTCTACCCCATGCCAGGGAACTAGACATGGCAAGTAAAGATTGGACTGGATTTCAACTCCCACTTACTCAATTGCGGACACTCTTGTGCAGGCTTTTAGATAAGGCTGGTCTGATTAATAATCTGTAACTGTTCTAAAGGAGGAGATGAGGTGAGAACAGTCTGAAGCCTTACTGGTTTAATCTTTCCTACTGTGTCCAAGTCTGTAGGTCTCATCTACCCCTTCCGTGATCAAGACATTTCAGGCATCCTAGTCTGTCAGGCAGTTTTTCCAGTTGCTGTCACTTGATCTCAACTTTCATACTTTTCAATGAGTTTCATTGGGTTCTATCCTTTGAGTCTTCTCAGGCTCTTCCTCTTGGACCATCCGTTGTTATTAAAAACATCTGTAGATAGTTGTATATTTGTTTTAATTTTGCATGAAAATATTAAAATCATCAGTTTTGTTTTGCAGGAAATATGTAAAATTCCAGAAAAATCAGAAAATGTGTGTCATAAACAAAGATAAGTCACCCATAATATTATTAATAAGAAATAACATCACTGGATCAATTCTCAGCTTTTGCATACACCCTTCTCAACCTTTTTCTATTTATATTTGAGTATAGGATTCATCATATTTATATATTTTCCAAAATAAATATTTGCCCCCACCTCCTTTTCTTTTTAATTCGGCTTCACCTCAGAAGGTTTCCGTTGAGATAAAAAGTAAACTCAGGTTTTTTTGTTTTGTTTTGTTTTTTAAATACATGGAATGTTATAAAAAATGATCTATTCTTCTTCACTAGTTGTTTCAGCAAATTTTACTGTATTTTCAAACCTGCAATCTGTAATTTAAACATATATCCACTATGCTGAATCCAAAATATGGTTCCTGCTTTAAGAACATGGTACAGCAGTCCCTCCGACTTCATGAAATAAAATCTGTTCTCCCAAGGCTAGAGTGGATCCATGGACTAGGGGTACAAATAGGGACGTATACCTCACACATACAAATAAAAGTAGGACCCCTGCTATTTTTTTCTTCAGGTGTATTTTGCCTATAGGTGCACCCATTGATTTTCATTTCACATCAGCTGGATCAATACTCGGCTTTTGCCTGCATCATATTAATTGAGTCTTATGCTTAGAATCCTACAATTCCAACAGTGGCTTCAGTAAAAATTTGGGAAGCACTGATTTGAAGCCTGAAAAGTAGGAAATTGCATTTGCATTACATTGCATTATTGAATTGATTTCATTTCTAGCAGTTTATGTTTTAATAATTGCCTATGTCCACTATGCTCTCGTTACTTGTAGCTTAAAGAAATTAGTACCAGGAATGTGTATCTGTTGCATCACTGCAGTGCCTTTAGAAATAACCTCAGAATGCTTTATTATAGGGACTTTATCTTCCAGTTGTAATGTGGTTTTCTTGGTTTAACCTTAGACTAAATAAATAAATAAATTGCAAGAAAAATAAAAAATAAAAAATAATTCAGAGATCATGAATTTTTCATTGTGCTCCAATAATTCTTCTGAAAACCTAATGCCAAATAAAAAATAATTATTTATGCATACTTATGTACACACACACACATACACACACATGCACACACACACTTACAATATGTTTTCCTAAAGAAGAATTAAAGACAAAAAGAGAGAGGGGGCAGAGGAGAAAGGAGATATAAAGAAAAATGTACCATGGTGATAATTTAAGGTTACAATAATTTTTTATTATTAAAAATTGGTTCCTTAGGACATAAAATTACATTAGACAAATATATTTTGTCAACTGTGGAAAGACTGAGGAAACACAATTCACAGATGCTCTTTACAAAACAAAGATATTTTCCTTCTTCTGTAGCTTGGGTTTGGTGCAACTGCTAATAGCTTACATAAAGGCACTTGGGATGCAGTTTTAGCCTGTAGTGTTCTGAAATCCCCTTGAAAAAACTCCTTACCAGTTTATTTATATTTATTTATTTTTCTAAGGATATGTTCTGGATGCTGGCAAATTGATCTGCTTCTTAAGATACATGTTGGTGCTTTGCTGATGGCCTCTAATACCCAGTTTAAATACACAATAGTCAGAAGGTTTGAACACACCAAGTTAATCCAGCATC
The DNA here is from genome assembly GCF_000951035.1 of Colobus angolensis palliatus. Taxonomy (NCBI): domain Eukaryota; kingdom Metazoa; phylum Chordata; class Mammalia; order Primates; family Cercopithecidae; genus Colobus; species Colobus angolensis. The sequence goes on from NW_012113808.1 coordinate 3,916,391, forward strand.
AGAGATCTCTGCTTGACTGTTTATTAAAATAAAATTGTACCTGTTTTGAACTGGAAAGGGGCACACAGTTGCTGTTAACTGCTTTACCAAATTGATTCTGACTCACTCGTTTCAAAATGAAAATTGAAATGCTTTAGCCGTTTTTCTTTATCTTTCTTTTTTTTTTTGGTGGGGAATTTGCTTTACTTAGCACTAAGTGGGTATCATTTCTTGTGATTACAGAAAAATGCATCATAACTTTTGATTACGCTGCTATTAAGGATGCATGGTAGCAATTGCTAGCACTCGTAAAGTACTGCTAGTGGGTTCTGTGTAACTCATTTTTATTTGGAACTGAGTGGAGAAGGAGAGTATGGATGAAGTCCATACTTCAAATCTTGACTTGCATAATGAACTAATTCACCTGGAAACACAAGGGACTGGGAGAGAACAGTTTTTGTCAATAGATTTTCTTCCCATTTTAACTTTGGCCCCAGCTGCCACTTATGCCTCTGCGCCTCTCCCAAAGTCAACCCATCAGCCATTCCTACATTTTTTTATTCCTTTAGTAAAAATGTACGGAGGCATACTATATATAAATGTTAGCTAGATATGATGGTGTCAAAATGAAGGAATATCCCTGTTCTGTAGTTCACAATGCAAGATAAGAGATACCTATATAATTTATATATCACATAAATTAAAAGTAAATTGGATTAACGGTGGAAAAGATGACCAGAGCCTGAATTTCTGAAAAATTAGCTTCTGTCCTCTCATTAGATTATAAATATCATGAAGGCAGGGATCATGCCTATCTTGTTTCCTTTGGTATCTTGATCATACAATGTAGAATACAGTAAGCACTTGATAATTAGCCATTCAATTAATGAACGACACATAGCAGTGTACTTGCCCCAGCTTACATCTTCCTGCAAGAGCCAGTTATGCATCTCTCTTCTCAACTCTGTTCTCCATGATGCAATGTTGGTAGCTTGAAATTGGTCATGGTTGGAGTACTTACACCACAGCAATTGGATAACATGACAAATCAATGCTTTTCCCCCAATGGCTGATTGTTAAACGTTTACCAAAATAGACGGGAAAAAGAGAGAGGGAGAAAGAAAGAGAGAATATGAGAGAGACACTTACATATTTGCTCTTACAAATGAGACTTTTGCTACAATACCTGTGTAACCATCTCGTGAGCTAGGCTGCCAGCCACAAAGCCTCCTTTCGCTTTGGCTAGAGGCAAGCTAAAATATTTCATTTGCCCTAGATCTACAGTGGGAGAAAGTAGAGTCCATACAGTTTTTCCAGAGGAAGAGTAAGTCTGACAGTATTTCTCTATTCTGTGCTTGCCTATCACGTGTACCTAATGTCTTTCCAGGGGAGGCCTCGAGCTACTTCTAGCCATAACAGTGTGAGAGAATAAAACATAAGGGATCCAGCCTTCTAGGGGCTGAGGGTTGGAACATGTCAAGTTATCACTTTGAGTTCTTGAACTTCAGCATTGTAGCCTAATAAAAATTCTTTGTCCTAAATCCTGATGTAACCGTGGTAAGAAGTTGAAAAGGGTAGGGAAAGAAAAGAAAGCAGGCATTCTGGGCAGAGAATAGGTGTGAGCAAAAGCACAGAAGTGGAAAGAGTTTGGTCTTCGGTTGGCAATAGAGACCACGAGAGGCTTCTGATTATTTTGGTAAAATAACTGTTGGTGGTATGTAAGATGGTTTGGGCAGGTACAAAGAGACTGAAGGCAAGGTGGCCAGTGTCCTATTCAGGCCAGAGGTACCAAGGGTTTGAATTAGGACAATGGCAGTGGAATTGCAAAGGAACAATGTATTCAAGAGTTAAAAGCTTATTTGAAAACATATTCAGTATAGTAGGTGAAGGAGACTAGAGAGTGATACCAGTTTTTAAAACTAGTTTCGTAGGATAATAGTTTTCCTACCAACAAAACCACAGTAAAAGTAGAAAATCTTAAGATGAACTTCAGGGCAGATACTGCAGCCAGCATCTGTTTAAACTCTTTTTTCTATTTCCTTTGTCATTATGATAGCTAAAATCTCATCTTCCCAGATTTCCTTGCCATGTGATAGAGTGGTCATGTGATAGAGATGGTCATGTCCAGACAGGGTACTGGACAATGAAACATAAATAGAAGTCTGTTGTGATTTCTGGATAAACCATTTGTTTTCCTGATAGAGAAGCTACTTCTTCTGTCTTTTGTCCTTAAAACTGCTCCTGCCCGGAAAGCAGAAATGATGGTTAGAACTATAGTTAGCATACTGGGATCATGAAGGAAAGGCCAAAAGTATTTAGAGACTTCAGCCTTGGTGTCTTTGGCTCACTAAATTAAAGTCAGCACTGTCTACCTATGGATTTCTTGTTGCTGAAAAATTAAAACAAATAAACAACAACAACAAAAAACAAAAAAGCACAGCGCTTTGTATGTTATGCTCAGTTTCTTTTTACTTAGAATTGAATGCAATGTTGTAATTAATAGAGTTGGTAACAATGGTGAATTTGGACTTAGACATGTTAATTTGAGAGTAATCACAGAATATCCGGGTAGAAAGTGTCAGCAAAGATTTTAAAATTGTAATCTAGCTGCACATATAAATTACCTGAAAAGAAAAAAAAAAAAATGCTTGTACTTACCCCTGGCTAATTAAATCTGAATCTCTAGGGGTGAAGCCCAAGTGACTCTGATGTTTAGGCAGGGTTGAGAATCACCGGTCTTGAGCAGGCAGCTCCTGAGATGTGGATAAAGACATTTTTCTAATAGTTGGAGCTGGGGAATGAATAAAATCTCTGATGAAGAAGATAGAAAAAGGAGCAAAGGATAATCTCGAATAAATTGGAAATAAAACTCGAAGGGAAAGAGGAGTGGTGGAGGACTAAATGTGTCGTTCAGGAGGAAGCAGTAATATTAATAAAATTGTGCTGCATACTGAGCATTTCGCATGTAAGTTAATTACCTCCCCCACTGTTCCACAAAAATCAGGAGATTGATCCAGGTTTGTTTGACTATATAAAGTCTTTCTTGCCTCACAATTGACTTCCTACTCAATAGATCCAGTATGATTTTTAAAAGTCCATATCCTTTTAAACATTTTTTGCAATATGTGATACTCTTGGCCATTTCGCATCTTCATTTCTTAAAATTCTTCTTCTTTGGCTTTTATTATTCAACAGAAGACTAGTTAGGTTTTCTTATAAATATAACTAAGATTTAGTAAGCATAATCATGTGTCAGGCACAGTTCTAAGCATGTTGTAAGTATTTACTCATGTAATCCTAACAACAGCCATAACAGCAGCCCTACGAGGCAGGTACTGTAGCTTTTTTTTTTTTTTTTTTTTTCCCAGGGAAACAAATGCACAGGCCAAAGTCACACAGCTGGTAAGTCGCTGAGCTAGTATCAAAGCAGGCAATGTCTGTGTTCTTAACTATTCATCTGTGTAGTATGATGCTTAAATATATATGCTTTTAAGTCAAGTGGGCCTGGATTACAAGTCTAATGAATTTATTAGCTGTGTGACCTGAGATGAGTCATTTAACCTCTCATGGGTGGGGATGTGTGATGGTAGAGAAGGAAGTCGAGAGTCCTTGCTTTGATATCTCTATTTCCACAGAGAATTGGGAGGTAAAATCACTAGACAGAAGTACTGGGATGGGAAGCTTGAGGACTGTTTGAAATAGTTCTTGAAGGAAATGGAAGAGGTTGCTATCCAGGGACATACTGACAATTCTTGAGGTACCATAGGGAAAGGCAGGCTGAGATCAGAAACCAAGAAGCTGTGGCATCAATAGGAGAGACTATGTAGTTTTCTCCAGTAGAGCTTGAAGGTTTAGGTTTAGGATCAGAATAGGTAAATAGTGGAATTGATTTAGAGTTGGCTGATTGAGCACAGAGGAAACACAAGAGGTAAGTTGATTGAGGTTGTTAACAAGAGAGAGGTTAATGATGTAATTTGTATTTTATGGGCTTGATAAGTAAAGAACTGAAATCGAGAAGAGATACATTTTGGAGAAAATTGGGATCAAGAAAATGGTGCTCTGGATGAAATGTGAACAACAGACATTATTCAAGTCAGGGAGCAGTAGTAGAATTAGAAGATTAGTAGGTAGTGACTGATGCAAGCATAAATGCTGAGACCCTTTAAATTAATAGTCTACAAAGTAGAGCAGTTCCCTGTGGATTGAGGTCCAGGGTGTGGCCATTAGTGTGAATTATTCCAGGGGAGTTAAAAACAATTGGAATTGAAGAGGGAGGGAATTGAGAAAAAGTTGACGGATGACTCTCTTTACAGGGAAACTGAAGCCACCCATGGTGGTCATAATATCTGGATTAGAGCAGTTGACTGAACCAAATACAAAACCTTCAGTCAAGATGACTAGAATGTACGCAGGTGACAATGGGGAGAGGGAAAAGGAAACTCGCTAGATGCTTTAAGGGTCTACAGAGAAGATATTTACACAAGAGCAGGAAAAAAATGTCTAGAAAAGAGGACATCTTGGAATTCTGAAACATAAGGGAGGGAAAGCATGAGAAGGAGAAAATACAGAAGACTTTGAAATGTGAAGGAGCTAAGTTAGACTTCTTGTCAAAGGGATTTTAGAGGTAGAAGGACATGAGGGATCACCTAATTCAAACTTCTTGTTTCAAATGATAAAGAGTGAGAGGGGCAAGCTGTTCTCAAATTTACACCACTAGTTAGCAGAACCTGGGATTATTCATTCACTGGTTATTCATTATTGATTCGTCAAATATTTACTGAGCAACTAGTGTCAAGCTTTAAGGATACCAACATGAATAAATCTCATTACCTGTTCTCAAGGAACTTATAGCATGGTGGAGAGAGGTGGACAAAGTCCAAAAAGTATTACGATGTAATGATATAAAGGCTAGAAGAGAACCTTACAAAGGATGCTTTGGAAGTTTGAAAATGAGCCTCATGCCTAGAGGGAAGCAGCAAGCAGAGTTGGTTGATTGTGGTATGGGTCCAGGTGGAATTGGAGCAATATAGCTAGCACAGGCTAAATTTGAGCAAATTAGACAAAGATGCTTTCTCTTTCAGGCCAGTGTGGCACCTAGCCAGGGCATAGAGTGCAGTAAATTGACCCTAAGCTGGATTTTCTCTAGTTCTTTCCTACTTTTCCTCAACCTTCTCAAATGTAAGTGGCAGTTCTGGGTAGGGGTAGGTAGAATGCCTGTTATCAGGGAAGACTTCGCAAAGGAGGTGGATTTGAACCATTCTTTGCTTTCAAGTTCAAAGCTCCATTTGACTTCTGACAGCTGAATAAGCTAAACATCTTCTGCTCCACAAAGGAGGAAGCAGAGCCATCTACTTAGAGGGACGGCCTTGAGTAGTGTAGAACAATTAGAGAATTGATAACTGTGGAAAACACTAGAAACTCTTCCCTCAAAGTTTTAAAACAGAAGAACCAGGGACAGAAGATACTATTATTAAATTTACATCAGAAGCAATTTTTAGTCTTTTAGTTCATCAAGCTGTGGTAGTCTATGATGCTCCTTGACATCCTAAAGAAAGGATGATAGGGCAATAATTTGGAGATGCTGTTGATCATAAATGGTAAAGTACTTTGGACCTAAAGAAGAATTAAAATCACCAAATCTCTCTTCCTGGCTATGCAGGCATGGCCACAGAGCAGTTTTTCTTAAAGAAAGAGGATATAATGTAATGAGAGAAATGAGAGGAAAAGTGTTAACTGGCCAAAGCAAGACAATATTAGAAGCAAACTATTAGTGAGAATAGATGTAGTAATGTGGTAAAACCTTTAAATCTCAGCAGCCTAAAATATCAAAGGCTGATTTCTCTTGTTGCTATATGTTGCCCGTTGGCTGGGGCTTCTACTTCACATCGTAACCTGGTCAGAGATGCAGACTAAAGAAACCATATCACCTCCAGAACTACTGGTTGCTAAGGCAAAGGGAGAGAGAGAATGTGCAGTGTCTTGCACTGGGAATAGAATGTGTCTGTCCTCAAGTAGCACATGTCACTTCTGCTCAATTTTATTGGTCAAAGCAAGTCAGATGCCATGTTCAACTTCATGGAAGTAAGGAGGTACAATCCTGCTGTGTGCTGGTGAGGAGTAGAATTAAAGTGTTTGTTATATAGAATTAAGACTATCAGACTTCTTACAGCATCTTTAATGCTGTTTCTCCCTTCATCAACATACTCTATAAACTTCTACCGTAGTAATCTTCCTAACACATAGAATTCCTCTACCTAAAATCTTTCAGAGATCCTCTTTACTTTATGAATTACACCCTGAATCTTTAGCTTCACACTGCAGGTTTCTTACCATCTATTCCTAGGAAAATCTGGGATGTTGACCGTCACTCTCCACTCACTATTCACCTATACTCTACTCTATCTCTATCATTTCGGTTTTCATTCATTTTTCAAAAGTAAGCCCCGCAAAACAAAGGGTTTTTCAGTTCTTCCCTTCAACATCAGGATCTTATCAGTGCTTTTCAAAGCACGCTTTACATAATAGAAGTTTATATCCATGCCTCTTTCCCATTATATAGGAAGTACTTTGAGGACTGAAACAGTATCTTGTCATTATATGGTTCCCTTTGTCAAGCTTTGAGCAGAGTGCTTGATGTACAGTGGGTATTCCGTTCATTGAAGGACTTACGTCGTCTTTCTTGATTTGGTCTGGATGAACCTTAATCTACTGTCTTCTTCTTCATGCCTTGTGTGTAGCCCCCAGGGGTGTTCATGGTCAAAGTAGAGGTATCCTGTTGGTGCTCACTATTAATGTTCTGAGTCAGATGTTTGATATTGGAAGCTGAAATGTTTTTAACTGTTATTAAAAATGGTGCTTTTAAAAATAAATAGAGAATATAATTGGTTGGAAAGTCATGAGGAAAGGAGGAATAAGAAATAGAGGCTATAATCCTCCTTTCTAAGAAAATCAGAATGATAACTACCATCAGACTAATTTTCATAGATAATTGCACTTTAAATTTTGTTTTCCTCACTAGACTCTGGATATTTAGAGAGAACGAAGCACATTGAGTCATTTTTATATAAAGTACATACACCATGGTGCTCAATACAAATGAGTTTCTTTTCTATTTCTGTTAAATCTTGGCTTCTCCCTGGTTATGTATGTAGGTTGTGGTCATATGGGACTAAGTCAGAATGTCCATTTTATAAAATTAGCCATGTCAGAGACCTAAGCAACTATTTACCTTTTCTTATCTTATTGGTGAAGAAACTGAGATCCAGAGAGAAGAAGCAACATTTTCCTTTCAAGTATGCCATGTGAATATACACAGATTTCATTAACCTTTTTCCTTCCCAAACTTCTAAAATGCAAAATGATAATGACCACTAATAATTGGATTCATTAGTGGGATCAGATTAATCACTTTTGTGAGTTTATTGAGTAGATGTTAAGTGTCAGCTACCTTGCAGATTGCTGGAAATTGAAAGAAAAAGGATACAAATTTCTTTATATAATTGCTCTGAGTTTAGTTTAACAATGTGTAAGGTTCCCTGCTGGGTGCTGAGTGGGAGGCTATTTACCACCCTACTGTTCCATAGAGATGTTTTAGAGGCAATTATACAGTCATATGGTAAAGTGTATTTTAGTTAAATTAATTTGTATGGGGGTTTATTTATTGAATTTTCTAGTTGGTGGTTTAATAATTTCAAGATAAATTAGTTTTTTAAAATTAACAATAGGACATGATGATAAACTGTATAATGAGACTGGGCATTTGTTTTAAGCATAATTTCAAAACAAAATGGACTTACCATAGGGAACATTCAAAAACCAAATACTTTTGACTGATAATCTCTGCTTTTCTGAATTGAAAGCCTACGTTTGGGAGTGTAACACTCTGTTGGTGAGTTTCTGGACAGAAGCAGCAGTAGCAGAAATAACAACAATAATAACATCAACAAGTCCTCACAATTTTTTTTTTAATCTTAAAAGAGTTCTATATGAATCTATGTGTTTTTTAATTGGGAAAAGAGGAAGAACTATATGATAATCAGCATATTCCTTTAGAATCAGGGAAGGGCAGGCAGAAGGACTAGAAAAGCACTCAAAGAAATATCATCTTAGCACTGATCTCAATCATAGATAAAATCCAAAAGTGATTCTAAGGGTTTTGTTTCACAGACAGCAAAGGGGAGCTCCTGCAAAGGGAGAGAGATGGTGAAGGTGAAAATGAGGTGGTGGAACTACTCGGGAAATTAAAACTGTAATAAGGCACCAGTGGGTTGTGTTTCTGTCCCTTTGCAATAACCGAACGTGAACAAAAGGGTCAGAGGGCAAAGGTTGAAGTTCAGCTTAGAAAATGAGGGTTGTCATGGGGCTTAGGCTGTGTATATGGCAGGTGGAACCAGGTTGACAAATTAGACAGCTCTGGACAACCTTCACGGTTGAAAATCGGGACTCTTCAGTTTGCTACAGAAGAGAGGGTATAGCATTTGTAGGAAAGAGGAACAGCACCATTTCACAAAGGTTTTAATATGAGCAACATGCTAGCTCTGCTTGGAAGAGATGGAAACAGAGAAAGAATTAGGAAAGTGGGTGTTTGGTATGAGATTGAAAGTGCAAAAGGCAAAAATGAAAATAAAGAGGAAAAGAATGAGAGAGAGAGAAAAAAAGAGTATGTGAAGGTAGAGATAAAAATGATGTGAGTGAGAGCCAATGTGAGCAAGATAGGCTGTGAGAGGAGAAATAAATGGAGAGAGCCAGCAAAAATGTGTTAGGAGGAGGAGAGCACTAGACAAAGATTAGAGATAAGGAGAGAGGGTCAGAGGAAAGAAGATTGGAGAAAGAAAAAAAAAAATGCAGGCATTCCACTGTAAATTCAGGCCTGTTTCAGAATGTACAGTTTCTGAGGGGCTGCTAAGAGCTGTCTCCTGTCGGCTGGTGCCAGGACATGCTGCGAGTAATGGATGGAGAGTCAGAAGCCAGGAGTGAGCACTGGGTTTAGGCACACAGGTAGCTCTGGTTGATTGAGCTGAGCCCTTGTAATGACAGAGGAAGAACTGCCTCCTTTTCATATACATCATATGCTAAAACCAGAAGATTACTCTTTATTTTTTACTTACAGGCTATCTTTGTTTCACGTGCTCTCAAAAGTCATTAAAATGCTTGTAGCAAAGCTTCAGGGTTGCTATGTGCACTGGTCATAATATTCAAGCCAAGGGGTTATTATAAGGGAGGGAGATAACAGGTTTTCCCAAGTGCAGATTTAAGTAATACCTAACAGTGTGGGCCATCTGGTGAATTCTATGGAAAACAAATTGCCTTTCATAAGCATTTTTACTATCTCTATGCCATGCTAATTTTGGTGGACAAACTATTCCTTAAGGGATTTTGCACAGACAAAGAATAGAGGGCAGCTTCTCGGTCCTTTCCTTTGCTTCTCAAGGCTCCAGAAATGTCTTTGTTTTCCAGCTTGTCAGATCCACAGTGGTCAGGATCATTTGCTCTCTCTAAGAGTCCAGGTGACATCCACTATAGTCTTAAAAGTACTGATTGAGCACCTACTATGTGATCCAATAATGTTAGATGCTATGAGAAGGCATAGAATTATAAGAAATAGTCTTATAGACCGTGTCAGTGAGTATAAATTTACACCTTTGAATGTACTGTATTTTCATAAGGGCTTGGCATATACACATATGTATGCATTTTTCAAAATCAAATACAAATATACAGTTAGGATTTTGCATTTCACTGTATTTAAATTTTACTTCAAAGGAAAAAAACTATAAACAAATATTGAAGCTTATTTACTGCCACACATACTGAAATATTAAGGGTGAAGGGTACTGATATCTGCAATTTACATTAAAATGCATCCAAAAGAAAATGGGCTGACGAGTGGAGAAAGAAATGAATCAATGAATAAATATGTGATAAAACAGGAGCAGTAAAACACTCAAATCCAGGTGGTGGGTACATAGGTGTTCACTGTAAAATTCAACTTGAAATGCTTAATTTGACTCCTGAACTAATGAGTAAAGAATTAAAAGCCATTGATGTGGCATTAATTCTAGGAGTTAAGAAAAGAAAGTGGTGGGGTAAGAAATGGAGAAAGAGATGTGGACTGAAAGAAGATAATAAAGGATAGCTCTATTAGTTATCTATTGCTACACAACAAATTAAAGCATATTGGCTTAAAACAGCACACATTTACTAATCTCATCATTTCCATGTCAGGAATCCAGAAATGCTTAACTGGGTAGTTCTGGCCTAGAGTCTTTCCTGAGGTTGCAGTCAGGATGTGTTCAGGTAGTTTAGTCATCTGAAGCCTTCCCTGGGGCTATAGGATCTGCTTCCAAAATGGTTCACTCACATGGCTTTTGGCAGGAAGCCTCAGTTCCTCACTACATGGGTCTCTCCATTTGCTGCTTGAGTGTCCCCACCACATGGCAGCTGGCTTTCCCCAGAGTTAGTGATCCAAGACAAGGAGCAAGAAGGAGATGCCATGCCTTCTATAAGCTAGTCACGCACCATCACTGTTGCCATATTCTATTTGTTATATGTAACTCACTAAGTTCTGCTATGCTTAAAAAGAAGGGAATTAGGTTTCACCTTTTGTAGGGAGAAATACTGAAAAATTTTGGATATGTTTTAAAATCACTATAAAAGTTTAGGTGAGATTTTAGTAGAATTGCTTGCTATCATAAGCAGATGGTGAAGGAATCTTAAGTTTCACGGTTGCTTAGACCCATGTCTGAGGAATGAAGGACAACAGAATTAGGAAAAACTGCAGCAAAGACACATACTTGATTTCTGTGAAGCCAGGTAGGAAGGTAAGACTGAAGAATCATCTAGATGATTATAGAATTCCCACTGAACCGTCTTGAGTTAGGGTTAGGTGAGGTTGTGAAAAAGTCTAGCCTTGGCTCTTTAAAAAATTGAGATGAAATTCACATGACATAAAATTCACCATTTTAACCACTGCAAAAGCATACAGTGCAAAACTATGTAATTCAATGTTTTCAGTATATTGTGGAATCATCTCCACTATCTCATTTCAGAGAGTCATGCCAAAAGAAACCATGTAATCATTTAGTAGTCACTCCCAATTTTCCTCTTTTCCCCATCTCCTGGCAACCATTAATCTATTTTCTGTCTGTATGGATTTGCCATGACTATATCGTTTGGGGTCAAGAAGTAAAAGGGAACCAAGGTCAGACTACCTGTGAAGAATGGCTTGACAAGGATGGGAAGGTGGGAACTGACAAGTCCAAGAGAAATGGTAGAAGAAAATCACATCCATAGTAACAGGAAAGACAGAATAATGTAAGTAAATTTGTGTAAGTAGTTTAGGGTCACATTAAAAACTTGAACACAGAGAATCTGAATGGTTCCATGCTTAGATGTTATCTGAAAATTAAGGATAATTATAGAGCTTCACTGGACTCTATATTAAAACTTGCTTTAAAAGCACATCCTCACATTATCCTTAGTACTTGAGGATAGATACAGCTATTTAACTATTCAAAACTAGCTATTCAAAATCGGATTTGTTATTCCAACAGGAAATGTCATCTGGTTATTTTAGGAGCATAGATAAGAATTTGGTGGAGAACAACTGACAAGGAAGATTGAGATAAAAGTCTAGAGTTATTTGTCAGTGCAGTGATGGTCCACATGAGATAAAGTCAGGTGTGCACAGCAGCACTCCATCATGAAATGGAAGTGGTGGAGACATGATCAGGTCTGAACAGGTCCTGAAACACAGGTAAGTTCCAAGAGGAAGTGACCCAAATGCCCATGGTCCCCAGTTAAAAAATAAGCTGAGTTAAGAAATTACACATAATTCATAGTGTTGTTGCTGTTAAAATTTTTCAGAATTTCTCCCAATGAAAGGTGAAGGCTAATTCCCTTCTTTCTAAGTGTAAAGGTGTAAATTTGTACTCACTGATGTTGCACAAGATGATTTCTTATAATTCTATGCCTCTCTCATAGCATCTAACATTATTGGATCGCATAGTAGGTGCTCAATCAATACCCTTAGTGGTATTGGTGGATGTCACCTGAACTCTTAAAGAGAACAAATGATCCTGACCACTGTGACTCTGACAACCTGAAAAACAGACATTTTTGGAGCCTTGAGAAACAAAAGAAAAGGGCAGAGAAGCTTGCCCTCTCTCCTGATCACTAAACTACCTGAGCACAACCTGACTGCAACCTCATGACAGACCCTGTGCAAGAACTACTCAGCACTTCTGGATTCCTGACACAGAAATTATGAGATGGTAAATGTGTGGTGTTTTAAGCCAATGTGTTTTCGAGTAATTTGTTATGCAGCAATAGATAACTAATACAACTATCCCTTATTCTTTCTGTCCAGATCTCTCCCCATTTCTTACCCCACCACTTTCTTTTCTTAACTCCTGGAGTTAGTGCTACAGCAATAGCTTTTAATTTTTTACTCATTACTTCAGGAAGTAAATTAAACATTTCAAGTTGAATTTTACAGTGAACACCTATATACCCACCACTTGGATTTTAACGTTTTAGTGCTCTTTATCACATATTTGTCCATTGATTCATTCCTTTCTCCATCTGTCAACCCACCTTCTTTTGAATGCATTTTAAACTAAATTGAAGACATCAGTACCTGTCACCCTAAATATTTCACCCTAAATATTTCAATATGTGAGGCAGTAAATAAGTTTCAATATTTATTTATAGTTATTTTTATTTTGAAGTAAAATTTAAATACAATGAAATACATAATTCTAAAGGTCAGGTATACCTCTGGATCTGATCTTAGCTTTGGATTTCAGCTCTGTCACCTCAGGCAAATGACTTCACCTCTTTCTGCCTTAGTTTCCTCTTTTGCAACATAGGCGTAATCATACTGCTTATTTTTAGCAACGTTAGGTGGACTGAATAAGTCAGCATATTAAAGACGTGCAAACAGAGCCTAGCACATTTTAAACTCTCATAGATGTTTACCCTATCACTTCTTGGCTTTTGGCTAAGATCAAGTACAGGTGTTGGCATGGATAAACTTATTATTAAAGGAAGCACACTCTTTGGGGCAAACTAAAGAGATGCAATGTTTCTGTAATCCAATTATTTTAACATATAAAATCCTGCATCTTTTATAGTAGGTCTCTGTGCAGATGGAGTTTTAACTGTTGACAGTGTAAGACTGTGTGAATGATGCTACTGCAGATCCAGTCACAGTGTCAATCTGCTGACAGTGACTGTTTCCCTTTGACATTTCTCAAAACCAGGACACCATCTTGAATGTTTCAAGTGTGAGAAAGAATTCCTCAAAGAGACTATAAGCTTTAAAAATACTAATGTTACTAATGTGCATCTGGAATCACTCTGTGAACATCATATTTTATGATACAAATATCTCCTGGGATCTCTGCATCATCAGCTTTATAAAATATTGAATGGAGAAAACATTGCTCTATAAAACATAAAGCATTGCTGTCAAGAATAGGGTGAAAGAAAAGAAATTGGTGAAAGATTTAATAACTGTGGATCTTATGGCTAGAGGCAGATATTCAGCCTTTGAAAAATATTTAAGCTTGGCTTAAGTGGATTGGCATGAGTACTGCCAACAGGTTACATGACCAGAGTACCACAGGTAAGCCACACCATCAAACCAGGTAGAATAAGTGAAAGAATGAGCTCCTTTCTCCCTGGTTCTCAGAAATGCTGCAGTAATGAAGCAGCGACCTACCAACATCCATTGTATGTCTCAAGATCAAAGTCATTTCTTAAAAAAAAATCAAAGTTATTCTTTAAAAAGTACCATGAAAAATGAAGATAATCAGTTTGGCGTGGTCAATGTCCAAGGAGGTTGTGAATAAACTCAGTCTGTCTGGCAGCTGAATGTCAGTCCTTCACCAGGATATGGAAGTTTCAACCCAACCCACTATTCTGTTCCTCCTGCACTAGAGATGGCTGCTAATTTACTAACCAAATTTGTAAAGCATTTAATGAAATAGGGAGAGAGAGAGAGAGAGAAATGAATGTACTCAAAAAACCCAAGCCAAAAGCTTCCTTCATGACTTGCTCCCAGAATCAGGATATAGGATGTGGCATATATGTGTGTATGTGTGTGTGTGTACAGTCATTGGGCACATCCTATCTGTCTCTGTCTCTGTCTCTCTCTCTTTCTCTCTCTATGTAGATGGGTGCCAAAGTCTGGACAGTTGTGTTGAGGCTTTGGCACCCATCTACAATGGCCATTCTTCTGGCCTTTAAACAAGGCTGCCCTGTTGATAACCTTCACTGATAATGGCAAGCTGCATTTTCTAGCCAGGCACCTCTGTTTTTACTGAGGACAGCTGACCACGGTCCCACACACTGCTTGTTTTTGGCCTGCTTATGCTTTGACATTGTTTTGGAAAGACTGGCTTTCTGAGCTTATGATGTAAGACCATTCCATAATGCCCCCTCCTGTTATGATCTTGTATCCTTTATTTCCTCTTCTACCTCTCTGGGTGTAGGGTGAGTATGTAATTTTTCTGACACTTGGAATTCAGTCTTTTTCTTTAGATGTCAGGTTAGTTCACCTCTCTTCCTCAGTTTTCCTTGTAATTTAATATAATAATCCCTGTCCTTCCTCAGACTACTAAAAGCCAATGTTCATTGGTGGCTAGATCAGTATTGACCTCCTGAGGGAGGAATTTTAAAATGGGCCACTATTCAAGCAGACATCTAGAAAATCTGTTCTGTCTTGTATGAGTATAAGCAATGTTAAATTGGTCCTTGGAAGAGTTTCAGAGACAAAAAAATAATATAAATAGTCTGTTTAGTGGCTTCCTTTCTGAGATATATGAGGGTTTAGGTATCTATTTATATGATTGCCAAGTTTACTGACTGAGTTGAAGTAAGTGCAATAAGAAATAACAAGACCTTTATCACAGAACGATGATGTGGAATACAGAGATTTATTTTGATTGAGGTTAATATTTAGAGGGCAGAATCATAAGGCATCTACCTAAGTTACTGAGAATTAACCATAGATGTCATATAGTTCATCTGAGTCAGGATGAATAGACAAAATGATCACTTAAAATGATACTTAGCTAACATATTGAAAAGACTGAGATTTAAACTCCATTTAATGCTGTTGTTGAGTCCTTAGAATGAAGGCCATGAAAATGTACCTATATGAGGTAGTCTGAAGAAGCCATAATGCTTTCTAGGACACTTATTGGGTATGTTAAAAATGAGTTTTACTAATGAAAAGTGACTCCACTGTGTGGTTAATCATGTTAAATAAATGTTCCACATAATCACTGTGAAATTGAATGTTGGTAAATAAGCTGCTTAATATTTATTTAAATAATTTCATAAATGCAGAGGAATGAGAAATAAGATATTAGGTCATGATACATAGATTTGGGCAAAGAAGACATTCACTTCAAAGGGTTGGTGTTTAATTGCAGATATTCCAGAAGCTGTTCTAAATTCAAGGTATGGTCTTAGTTATCCAGTATCTATTATGAAGTTTATGTGGCCAAATCAGGGCATGCAATTTATGTATGAATGCTCTTAGTTTTGCTGGAACAATTTAAGGGAAGATCAGAGTTCAGACATTTGCACCCTCTTTGAGGTGCATCCAGTGATCCTGTGGCCCTGTGTGTGTAGCACAGCATTCTGGAGGGTGGGGCACTGACTGCCCCGTCCCTTTTATTTTTTTCAAAAACAAGTGATTCCCTTGACTTTTAGAAAGGAGCCAGATATCACACAACTTTCTCTCTCAAGAAATCAAAGGGGTCTGGATGATGACTTTGAAGGCAGTCATTAAGGGAAATGTTGTTAATCACCCTAATCATGAGCTAAGAACTGTGCCACCCAGTAATGACTCAGGAAAAGTCTCCTGGCAACGTGTCCATATGAGTAATTAAGACTTTTTAGAATATGATATAGCCCATCACTTCCTACCAGCTGAAATGCATAGGTGATAAATGCAAATAACACATATTATCATTTCTTGAGTATAAATGCTTTGCAGAGAGCTATATTGGAAAACATTATATATATATTTATAAATATATATATATATAAAATCTATAGTCAAAAAAGTATTATATGTAAAAAGCTCCAATGTATATAAGTATGGAATTGCCAAGAGTTTTGCCTATGGTCATTGAAAAATGTAATATTTAAGGAGCTGTCATAGATCTATAAGACAGTCTTTGAGAACCATGGAGACAAGAAGAGCTTCTCTGATGGGCAAAAAGACATTAAAAAGAGGTGAAGGTGAGGCTAGCATATTTACAGGTGGCTGAGTGACTAGTATGTGCCTGTGGCTTTACTTATATTATCGTAATCTTTCAAATTACCCCACAAAGAGATTCTTATTTCATTTTATACATAAGAAAACTGACAGTCAGGAAAGTCAGGTAATTTGTCTAAGTTTGCAGAGCTAGTAAATGGCAGAGCAGGGATTTAAATCTAAGTCTGTTGGACTCACAGCCCATAAGCTTTCCAGTATGCAAAACAAAATGATGTTGCATATGTAAATAAACAGTATTATTTCTATTCCATTCTGCTAATACGTGTGACTGGTGGGCTTCTAGGGATATGCCAGAGATGGTCAAGTTGCTGCTGGGCCTCTAGTGAAGAAGATGTGCTGGACCTGAGTGTAATTATAAATGTATTCATTCTGCACATATTTCTTGAGACTCTTCCATGTTCGTGACATTTTGTAGAGTTCTGACAGGTGATGCAAAGGTGACTGCATCTGCAACTTAAATACTGCATGCAGTATAGGTCATTGAATTGTAAGAATGACTTAACAGCAAAGACTCAGGAAAGACTAGTGCAGTAAGCAAGAGCATCCAGGGCGGAGGCATGTGTTGCATATGCATCACAATGAAGATGATGACTTTTTAGTCTGAAAATACAAAGGCTGGGAAGGGTTTGGGGGATACCAGATTAGAAGTCAGTTAACCATTTAGACTTTTCTTTCAGAGTAAATCCATGTAATACTTCAGCATCTCCTTTTGTGGGGATCCTGGGAAAGTAACTTTATTTTTGGTGTCTTGATTTTCTTATTTGTATCACAGGCATAATAATATCTACTTTACTCATCTAACATAATTAAGACTCAACTTGAGAAACTCAGAAAGTTTTCAGTTCTAAACTAATAAAAGGAAGCATCAACTTTATGAAATTAGAATTAGTCCATAGGGACCTTTAGATCTAATTGGGATGATTTGAGAAGTAGATAAATATGGTGTATTATGATCCAACAGCCCCAAATTATAGGCATGCAGATTAAAGTCTATGATAGTCCAGTGGGGGAATTCATATCTAACTGGGAACTGAGCGTAGTCCCTTGCTTAGAATTAGATATACAGTTTATTTTAAACCCCAAAAGGCTTGGTAACATGTTATGGGCAAATGTTTATTACATCTGAGATGTTTACCAAATGATGACATTGTAGGTTTCTGATTCTGTCATGTAATCTGGATGTAAGCAGCAAATAGATTATGAAGTTTCTGTAAAGGAAATCTAGAGTTTAAATGATGATCTGACTTTGGGGCAGTCTTATTTCTTATTTTTTATTTTTGCAAGCAAGAAAAAAGGTGTGGGAAGTGAGCCACGAGCTGTTTTAGGAAGGAGGTCATATATGGTAAAGGCGCATCCCTGCTGCATTTCGATATTTAAAACCTGAGGAGACCTATGGAGACCACAGACAGATGTAGCATTCTGGTTATTTTCTTATTATTGCTTTCTGGAGGGTATTCATCTTGCAGTGTCTTACAGTACCATAAGGTACTCTCTACTATCCAGTACCCCATTAACTGGGCATTTTCAATTGATAATCCACTCCCAGAAACAACTTCATGTTAACTGAGGCTCATAAAGATGAGATGTCAGCCTTATAATATGTTTCTCCCATGCAAGTACAAACCAGGCCCGACCCTGCTTAGCTTCTGAGATCAGACGAGATCGGGCACCTTCAGGGTGGTATGGCTGTAGGTGTTATGTTTTTTTTTTTTTT
>NW_012113808.1:3940195-3976218 GCF_000951035.1 Colobus angolensis palliatus
AGTTCAAAATGCAGAAATCACCGGTCTTCTGTGTCCTTCGCGCTGGGAGTTGGAGACTGCAGCTGTTCCTATTCGGCCATCTTGCTCTAAACAGTCTACTAGGTGTTATGTTTCTAAAGCAACTTCTGAATCATCAAAATATGATTAATCATGTTCAGAATAGACTTTATGCCAAAAATTTTGTGTTCTAAATATCTCATAACAGGTAGTTTAGGCTATTTTAATTCTGTGTTTCTAATGATCAGGTTTTGCCTGTATTGAATAAAGGAACTTGCTGAATTATTAACCTAGATATGTCATAGGTTCACAGAAATTCAAACTTGGATCATATAAATAAAGTTGCATATTTTAAGAGTTAAATGCTGTCCACAAGGTGAGACTCAAGATATGAGAGAAGAAGAGATATGATTCAAGTGGTTGGAATAGATAATGGATAATTCATATTTACCTATCTGTCATTATTAATGCAGTCTAATTGTTAAGCATATTGAGAACTCAATGGCACATTGAAGGGAGAAGAACTTAAGCTAGTAACATAAGGGCCAGGACCAGGGAAAGAAATTTGGCTAGGGAGCTTACCTCCTGGGGTGGGCATTAGTCTAAATCTTAATATTCAAGTGGTCATGACACTGCTCCATGTCACTCCAATTTGGTGGAGTGACATAGTGGCAGGAAATTCACTTTATATACTATTCTGGGTTCGTAGCTACACTATGATTATTTGGATAAAAATGTTAACCAGAATTTGTGGTATGGTTGTCTGGAACTCAGAGCCAAGCAGAGGTTCATGGCCCCAGAATGATGCACAGAAATTTGGGACCGAGGAACTATAGTGCCACCAGTACACCAAGGCAGAATCCTTACTCTAAAGAGGGGTCAAAATGGGTGATAAAGTTAGATGGGAAGGCTGAAGCTTAGAGGACACAACAGGGTCCAGGACATCAGTCTGTAGGCGTACCAGATTTGGTCCTCTATTTTGGGGCTGAATCTGCAGACCAGCAGGCAAGTAGGACTTCGGTTGTAAGGATGGTACTAAATTTTCCTTATCTATTCTGCTGGCTGCCAACTTTCTGCTCCGACAAAGTTCCCTCAGAGAGGAAGGGTGAGAAGTGGTCAGGCAGCCACTATAGACATTGTTTCATTTTGAGGTTTTTCAGAATTTTTTCCTAACTATAACTTTTGGTTGAACCAATCCGTTCGGAATCTTTACATCCTACAGAAGGGATAAATGAGTAGGAGATAATGCTGTAGTTAGTGCAGTTGTGGAAGGATTTTTATTGTTGTTGTTGCAAGTGTAAAAATAATACAAATGAGGTAAAATGAGATGAATTTGAGAGAAAAAAATACCTCATATCCACACATAATTTGGTTTCTGTTATACAACTACTAATATTTTAGGGTTATTTCCATGATCGGCCAACTTTTTAATTTGCATCTAGGAATTTACAAGGACTTAGATTTAGTCTGAACATTAGTCGTCCTCAACATGAGTAGCTTAAAGACTTCTCAGCTGGATGCAATGGCCCACACCTGTAATCCCAGCACTTTGGGAAGCTGAGGAAGGAGGATCACTGTAAGCCAGGAGTTTGATACCAGTCTTGGCAGCATAGTGAAACCGTGTGTCTACAAAAAATAAAATATTAGATGGCCATGGTGATGTCTGACTGTAGTCTTAGCTACTCAGGAAGCTGAGGCAGGAGGATCACTTGAGCCCAGGAGTTCAGAGCTGAAGTAAGCTATGATTGCAATACTGCACTCCAGCAGGGGCAACAGAAAAAGACTCTATCTCAAAAAGCCCACAAAGAAAGAAACAAACAACAGTAACAAAACACTTCTCAAGTTTGCTATGGTTTTAGAAGCCAAGTGGAGTCTTTATCTCCCCATTTGAACTTGAGGGGGTAGTTAGGGGAGAGGGAGACATTTGTGGCTGCCTTGATGAACAGAACGTGGCAGAAGTTAATACAGCCTGACTTCTGAGTCTCTGTTAGAAAAGGCCATTGCAACTCCTGGTTACTTTTGGGAAATTCTCTCTGAGAAACTTTGGTTGCTATGTGAGAAGCCCAGTCACCCTGAGACCAGCATGTAGAGACACCACGGAAAGATCACCTCTAGAGGGATGCCCAAGGACCCCCAGCTGTTCTAGGCCCAGCGGCTTTGAGTGTTCCCAGTCCAAGCAGGAGACATGTGAGTAAAGGAACCTTTGAGTGACCCCAGCCACTCTCTCACTGCAATCTCACTAGAGACACTTGAGCAAGAACTGTCTCACTGACCCCCGTCAAACTCCAGATTTATTAACAAAATTAATGTGTATGACTGTTTTAAGCCACAGTTCTGAGGGTAGTCATTAGCTGGCCATAGATAACCAGAACACAGCCTGAGGAACATGTCTATGACTCCGCTTCCTGATGGAGGGCAGAGGGTACTGGGATAAAATACAGATTGATCCTTACTGCAGCAATACATCCTCTTTTCCTCTCACTTATTTTATACTGCTCTTCCTTTTCCTATCCTGATTCTATGGCCAACAACAAAAGTTTATTGCATTCACTGCACTTTTTTTCAGGGCACATAGGAAGACTCCTAGAAGATTTCTAGCCTCTTTTGCAGTTAGGGCGAGGCCATGTGCCTGAGCTCTGGCCAACGGAATGTTGGCAGAAGTGGTGAAAACCTCTTTCATGCCTGGCCCTAAAAACTTCCTATGTAATATTTGGATACTCTCTTCTTTTTCAGCAGTGACCTCGGAGGTCACATGTTTCAAAGGATGTAGGAGGGCACCTGAACCCACATCAATTGTGACGCAAGTGAGAAATAAACTTCTATTTGGCTAAGCTGCTCAAATGTTAAGTGTTGAAGCCATGTGTTTAGCAGCTAGTGAATTTATACAGCTCCTTTGACCTGATTCAATTTTTGCTGGTGCACAAGACACACAGGAGGAACAATCCTTTCTTCTGAATATCTCACAAAGTTTTCAGCCTGTCCTAACATTCATTTCCCACCCTCCCGTAGGGCACATGGAAGATACTCAAAAAGTGATCTCTGAGCCCCACTCTCTTTGTTACACCTATCTCCATCTGAAAAAAATCACATTTCTAAACTTTTCTAAAGAAACTTGTTTCCCCTGCCATTGGGGCCAATGACTTACAAAGTAGAGACTAAAATACTGAAACATATTTCATAACTGAATTTTCTCTCCTTAAGAAGTTACACTAATAAACTTCCAAAACAAGGGAAGCAAGAGAGGGAGAGGAAAGTGTACCGAATACTTCTATCAGCCTCCCAAAAGAAGAGTGATCTTTCTCAGAGATACTGTTTTTTTGTGTGTGAGTTAAATTAAAATACATTTTCAATAGGTCAGCCAACTTCTGAATGGAAGGCCAAATCAGGAAAGAGTGAGCCAGTCTAGAAAATAAAACAGTGGTGTATAAAAGTTAAGCATTAATCTGGTTTTGCAGCTGTAGCGTTCTCCAGGGAGTTGTGTATTTTCTATCCTTGTTCTTCCCAGAGAAAAGAGAAAAAAAAAATATCCTCAAATGCTCTTCTAATTCTCACAGTCATTACCTCTTTCCCTCTTGCTCCTTATTTCTGTCTCTCACGTACAAGCACTCACACATTACAGTTTCTAATCATCCACCAACACAAGAGAATAATGGACGTCCTTTGCCATTTGAAGACAGCTCAAAGGTGATGGGGGAGGGGAAAAGGGGCAAACTACCCTTTGCCCCAGGAGGGAGCTCTTCTGGCCAGAAGGTAATAGCTCAACACTGCCCCACAGGTCACTGGACCCCACAGTTAAGAAAAAATGCTGGCACGGGAGATAAAAGGGATATAATGAAAATGTAAACGAAAAACTTTATACCAGGCATGGGCTGACAGAGGGAAGATTGATATCCCATGATGCTTTGTCTTGATGAGACAATGAAAAATAACCACCACAGCAGCTGTGTCAATATCAGACTTGGTAATGCACCACTGGCTGTGGGTTTTTATTTAATCCGCTTTGCTTTAAGATGATAACGGTTGTTACTTTTCAGTGCCTGTCTGTCAGCGCCCAGCATTGCAATATTCCTCCGCAGCTCTGCGAGCGGGTTTCATTTATTTTAAAATACCATTTCACACACTGCTGACTTTTAACAGTGTTCTGTGTGAGTTTGTGAGATTGAATAGTGACAGAAACAACACTTTTTATGAGAATACAGAATATTAAAAATGGGGCACAATATACAGATGGCAGTTTTCACTACAGCTTGTTTTTTCCCCCTTGCTTCTGCTACTGAGCCTTCCCACTGAATGCATTTGTAGTAACACCATAAATGTCACTTTCACTGACTGCCTTTTGGCATTTTATTTAAATGGAATTCAACTCTGGCTTGCTGCTGCCGCTGTTGCTGCTGCCGTTACTGACTTGTTTTTAGGGTGGCTCCCCATTTTACAAAATCATCCCGTTAGCTTCATTCCTCATGGCCCCCAAAAAGGAAATATATGAAAAACCTCTCATACTGTACACCCTTGGCAAAGACTCAAAGTCCAAGGATTCTGAAAGACTTTTACCAGGGGAGATTACTGTAGCCATATGTGCTTGGTCTTCGCAGCCATGGCTCAGTGGAAAACACTTCTGAACTATAGGAATACTCCCGACTGAGAGCTAAGATACTTCATCAGTGGGGAGGGGAGAGAGGACCAGCACACATAGACTATTTTCGGTTGAATGCTACAGAAAACACTCGGAGAGACAGGGCTCAGAGTGACTTATCTAGGCCTTGTGTCTATCATTACTGACTCGAAATACTTTGGTTGGGACGTTTTACCCGGGCCCTGGCTTCTCTCCATCGATTTTGTCTTGGCAGGTACATGCTTATGCTGCTGGGCCTAAAGACAGGTAGAGGGGTAGTTTGTTGCTGCCAACATGATGTTGACATGTGCAGATTCCTCTCTCTCTCCTTTCACTCTTGCACAAAACATCCATTGCTTCATCAATTCCAGAGACTAAATAGAATAGACAGGGGTGGTGAAGCCTTTTCCTGAGAGAACCTGTAATTTGGGGAAAGCTGGCTTCTTGACTAGGTCAAATGAGACTAGAAATGATCTGCTTAACCCAGCCGTATAGATGTGTCCACATCTCACAGTCATAAGCCTGAATCAAAGAGCCTAAGAGATTTCTAGCTGAGAGCTCAAATTTTCAGAAAATTGGAAATTTTTATAGAAAAAAAGTAAAGAAAATGTATTTCAAAGTCTCAGTTCTAGCCTCTAGACTGTAACATTCATCGCCTTTGTGTATAACTCCTTCAGAAACAAGCAAGGCTGGGAATATTCGGTAGGTTCATAAGCATTTTTACAGACTCGACTAGTTTTTGAAGATGTCTGAAAGTCTGTCTTAATCTCTTTATATCCTTTTAATTATAAAAGTTAGAATTGGTAAGGGATGGGAGACTAGGCAGATACCCACAAAAGAAACTTTTGAATCTCTTTGTTTCAAATTATTTATGCTTATTTTCAAATTAACTTCTATAAACCTTTCAGAAGTACTGAAGTAAATAAAGGTAACACGACAATAAGTTAGGTCATCAAAATATTTAAATAAATTTATGAAAAGACACTACTCAAGACCCTACATCAATAAATAAAGGATATAAGAAAAGAGAAAATAGAAGTGGAATCCAGGCAGAGACAACATCTCATACTGTTTCTGTATTTCAAATAACACCTAACGCAGAAGTCTGTCTCTTCATATGCATTTGCCATCTCAGAGAATGGAAAAACCATCTAAACAATTTTCTTAGACAAAAATCTTGGGTGTCATTCTTAACTCTTCCTTGTTTGACAACTTTTCTTCCAATCAATCACTAAGTTCTGACAAGAGATCTACTTAATGTGATTTAAATGCATCTGTTTCTCTCCATCCCCACTGCCCTCATGTTAATGTGCATCATTGCTGATGCAGCAGTAATTTCCTCGTCTTCTTTTTTTCTTCAGATCCATTCTTAGTAATGTTGCCTGAATAATATTCTAAAGCAAACATCTGGTCATGCACTGTTCTTCGTATATTTGCCATCGTGAAAAAAGTTTTCTCTGAATACTTGAGCTCATAGCAATCTCTATCCTCCTTTACTTATTGTAAATGTCACTCATTTGACTTGGTCTGTGTTTATTGTCCTTTTAAAATCTTCCCATGTGGATATGTCTTTTCTCCTCTCTTAGAATGTAAGAGATCACATTTATGTTCTTTTGGTACACTCTATAATAGCTAGTTGAGTATGGGGCCCAGTACCATGACATCAATAAATGATCAATAAATATTCATAAGGTTTGCTAAATATTTGAATTAGTCTAGCATGTAGTGTAGCCCCTGATAGAGTTAGCCATAATAAACCTGTTGAATCTAAGGCACTAGTAATTATGCAGCAAAAGAGAAGCTCTCCATTATGTATGGTGGTAACCAGGATGTTTAGCCAAGCTAAGAAGTGGGAGTAAAAAGCCCCTGTATGAGCATAGAAATCTCAGGGTTTGCCTAGAAAATCTTTGAGTAAATATGGTATTTCTACCTCCAAATCTTTTGCTTCACAACATTGCTTTTTTTTTTTTTTTTTGAGAGTAGAATTGAACTCAGCAACTCTTCTCTGGGGCTGTTTATTTATTTGTTCAGTTTATTCACTTTTATTTTAGGCTCAGAGATACATGTGGAGGTTTGTTATACACAAAAATTGCATGTTTCAAGGGTTTGGTGTACAGATTATTTTGTCACCCAGGTAATCACCATAGTACCTGATAAAAAGGTTTTTGACCCTCACCCTTAAGTAGGCCCTCATGTATGTTGTCCCTTTCATTGTGTCCATGTGTACTCAATGTTTCGTTCCCACTTATAAGGGAGAACATGCGGTATTTGGTTTTCTGTTCCTATGTTGCTTAGGATAATGAACTCCAGCTCCATCCATGTTGCTGCAAAAGACATGATCTCATTCTTTTTGATGGCTACGTAGTATTCTATGGTGTATATGTAACCCCTATTTCTTATCCAGTCTACCATTGTAATTTTTGTAGCTACCATTGATAGGCATTTAGTCTGGTTCCATGTCTTTGCTACTGTGAATAGTACTGTGATGAACATATGCAAGAATGTGTCTTTGTGGTAGAATGATTTTTATTTCTTTGGGTATATACCCAGTAATGGAATTGCTGGGTCAAATGGTAATTCTGTTTTAAGCTCATTGAGAAATCACCAAATCGTTTTCCACAATAGGTGAACTAATTTATATTCCCCCCAGCGGTGTGTAAGTATTCCCTTTTCTCTATCACCTCGCCAGCATCTGTTATTTTTTGATTTTTTAAATAATAAATATTCTGACTGGTGTGAGTTGTATCTAATCATGGCTTTGATTTGCATTTCTCTAATGATTAGTGATGTTGAGCATTTTTTTCATATGCGTGTTGGCCTCACCTATATCTTCTTTTGAAAAGTGTCTGTTCCTGTCTTTTGCCGACTTCTTAATGGGGTTGTTTGTTTTTTCTTGTAAATTTAAGTTTCTTGTAGATTCTGGATATTAGAACTTTGTCATATGGAAACTATCCATCTGATGCAAACTATCCATCTGATAGTTTGCAAATATTTCCTCCTATTCCGTAGGTTGTCTGTTTACTCTATTGACAATTTCTTTTGCTATGTAGAACTCTTTATTTTAATTAGGTCTCCTTTGTCAATTTTTGTTTTTGTTGCAGTTACTTTTAGTATCTTTATCATGAAATCTTTGCCAGGTCCTATGTTCAGAATGATATTTTCTAGGTTATCTTCCAGGATTTTTTGTATTTTTAGGTTTTATATTTAAGTATTTAATCCATCTTGAGTTGATTTTTGTATATGGTGTAAGAAAAGGGTCCAGCTTCAATCTTCTGCATATGGCTAGCTCTAGCACTATTTAGAAGAGCTAGACACATCTTCTGTTATCACCTTACTATTAAGGCAGAAAGGGGTGGTGGAGTCTTCCTTTCAAAGGTTTATAAACAGCCTGCTGCTTTCTGGAAGGGAAAATTAGAATTGGATACAGTGAAATCTAAGTGAATCTTATCTCTAAATTTTCTTTTCTGGCACTGACTCTTTTATCCCTTAGGATTTTTCATTAATGAAATGTTAATTAATGTTTATAATTAATGTGAATGTCTAATTTACTTTTGGATGGAAATATCTATTACTTTAACATGTTTGTGTTTCCTGGCATAGCATTTTTGCTTTTTAGGATTTCTGGAAGCTTTCTGTAGTCTTTCTCTCTCCATCTCTTGGTCTTTTGCTTTTTCTCTGTGTGTTTCTCAGCATCTACTCTCTGCAGCTAATATCAGAGTAACAATCTTTGTTGGTCCCACCTCTTTTCATGACCTCTGCTTATGATCAGAAGGAAAAAAAATCGGAGAGAAAAAAAAATCAGCTAAAACAAATTTACTCAAACAATAATGTAGCCCCAAACCCTTTTCCTTTAGCATTCATAAGTAATGTAAAACTAGGAGCAGAAAAAGGTCACAGAAACAAAGTAAGTCTCAGGGTAAGCCAGTGGACCTTCCAGGAAAGGATACTAATTGCCTTCTTCTCCAGGCAAGTGTGACCTGTGTGAATGACAGAAGCTCAAATCCTCTGTGACCCGAGAAACACTGCCAAGGTGACGTTGTCACAAGAGGAACTGTGAATCAGCTGTTTCTCCAGAGACTTCCTACCAAGTACCATTTTATTTTCAACAGAAAGAGACAAAGTAGTCTCTCTCCTTTCAGACCCCGCCACCCCCTTCAGTAGTAAAGCAGTTTCTGAAGTTCTAGGGCTTAAAATGAATGCTGATAAGAAAGAAAAAAATGTTTAGGGACCTTTGAATTCCTAAACACACACATATAAACTGCTTTTCCAGAGTTTTGCCTTTCATCAATTCAAGGACCCAACAGCAGACACAACCCCTGACTCTCCTGTCCCCCATTTTCCAAAGCAGGTTCCAGAGCAAAGTTTCTGGACCTGTAGCCGCATCAGACTTCCTAAAAATTATAATTCTCTTAAACTAATGTTCTTTGCTTTTTCTCAAGATATCATGAGATATTATGGGTGACTATAGATTTCTTCTCTTTTTGTAATCTTCAATGAGGACTTTGATATCTGGGTAAAAGTTTTCCTGGTCACCCCCAAACTACCTAAAACACTGGAGAGATTCAGTGTATTTGTTGGCATCACAGCCAATGCTTCCAAATTATGCTTTCTTGCATGCTTGATTCTAATCGTTCTTACATTATCCCCCTGTAGCACCTCAGTGATCTATTTTCTGACCTGATCTGAATTCTTCCTTGTTTTTTGCTGTTTTAGTTACACTATGTATCTATGCTCTGCTCTAATTGTGACCTCTCACTCCTTGGCTCTTGTTCTCCAAGTCTTTCAGAGCCTCCACCCAGCCTGGCTTCTCTTCACTCACCATCCAGAGCAGTCACTGTAATAGTCCATCCTGGGGTCTTTTGGTTGGGATTGTGGACCCCTCACATCCTCGTTCTGCCCCACCAACCCACTCCCCCAGAGCCATGCTGCACATTCCTTGTCGGCTCCCCATTTTATTTCTCCAAAGCAGCCTTGTCAAGAATTGACTCCATTTAACAAGTTCCCTGCTTCAGTAGCTGATATGATTTGGCTGTGTCTCCACCCAAATCTCATCTTGAATTGTAACTTCCCTCCCACAATTCCCATGTGTCATGGGAGGAACCTCATGGGAGGTGACTGAATTATGGGAATGGGTCTTTCCTGTGCTGTTCTTGTGACAGTAAATGAGTCTCACGAGATCTGATGGTTTGATAAGGGGAAATCTATTCTGCTTGGCTCTCATTCTCTCTTTTGCTGCTGCCACGTGAGACGGGTCTTTCACCTTCTGCCATGATTGTGAGTCCTCCTCAGCCATATGGAACTATAAGGCCAATAAACCTCTTTCTTTTGTAAATTGCCCAGTCTTGGGTATGTCTTTATCAGCAGTTGGAAAACGGATTAACACAGTAAATTGTTACTGAGAGTCGGCTGTTACTGAAAAGATACCTGAAAATGTGGAAGTGACTTTGGAATTGGGTAACAAGCAGAAACTGGAACAGTTTGGAGGGCTCAGAAGAAGACAGAAAAATGTGGGAAAGTTTGGAACTTCCCAGAGGCTTGTTGAATGGCTTTGACCAAAAGCCTGATAGTGATATGGACAATAAGGTCCAGGCTGAGGTGGTCTCAGATGGAGATGAGGAACTTGTTGGGAATGGGAGGAAAAGTGACTCTTGTTACATTGTAGCAAAGAGACTGGCAGCATTTTGCCCCTGCCCTAGAGATTTGTGGAACTTTGAACTTGAGAGAGATGAGTTAGGGCATCTGGCAGAAAAAATTTCTAGGTAGCAAAGCATTCGAGAGATGACCTGGGTGCTGTTAAAGACATTTAGTTTTATAAGGGAAGTAGAGCGTGAAAGCAGAAAATTTGCAGCCTGACAATGTGATAGGAAAGAAAAACCCATTTTCTGAGGAGAAATTCAAGCTGGCTGCAGCAATTTGCATAAGTAACAAGGAGCTGGATGTAAATCCTGAAGACAATGAGGAAAATGTCTCCAGGGCATGTCAGTGGTCTTCACAGCAGCTTCTCCCATCACAGGCCCAGAGGCCTAGGAGAAAATAGTTTCATGAGCCAGGCCAAGGGTTCCTGTGTTGTGTGCAACCTAGGGACTTGGTGCCCTATGTCCTAGCTGCTCCAGCTATGGCTGAAAGGGGACAAAGTAGAGCTCAGGCCATGGCTTCATAGAGTGTAAGCCCCAAGTCTTGGCAGCTTCCATGTGGTGTTGAGCCTACGAGTGAACAGAAGTCAAGAACTGGGGTTTGAGAACCTCTGCCTAGATTTCAGCAGATGTATAAAAATGCCTAGATGCCCAGGCAGAAGTTTGCTGCAGGGTGGGGCCCTCATGGAGAACCCCTGCTAGGGCAGTATGGAAGAGAATTGTGGGGTTGGAGCCCCCAAACAGAGTCCCTACTGGGGCACTGCCTAGTGAAGCTATGAGAAGAGGTCCACTGTCCTCCAGATTCCAGAATGGTAGATCCACTGACAGCTTGCACTGTGTACCTGGAAAAGCTACAGACACTCAACGCCAGCCTGTGAAAGCAGCCAGGAGGAAGTTTGTACCCTACAGAGCCACAGGATCAGAGTTGCCCAAGACCATGGGAACCCACCTCTTGCATCAGTATGACCTGGATGTGAGACATGGAGTTAAAGGAGATCGTTTTGGAGCTTTAAAATTTGACTGCCTCACTGGATTTTGGACTTGCATGGGCCCTGTAGCCCCTTTGTTTTGGCCAATTTCTCCCATTTGGAATGGCTATATTTACCCAATGCCTGTGATCCCACTGTGTCTAGGAAGTAACTAACTTGCTTTTGATTTTACAGGCTCACAGGCAGAAGGGACTTGCCTTGTCTCTGTGGACTTTTAAGTTAATGCTGAAATGAGTTAAAACTTTGGGGGACTGTTGGGAAGGCATGATTAGTTTTGAAATGTGAGGACAGGAGATTTGGGAAGGGCCAGGGGCAGAATGATATAGTTTGGCTGTGTCCAGCCAAATCTCATCTTGAATTAGAACTCTCACAATTCCCACATGTTGTGGGAGGAACCCAGCTGGAGGTGATTGAATTATGGGGGCAGGTTCTTCCTGAGCTGTTCACATGATAGTGAATGAGTCTCACAAAATCTGATGGTTTTGTAAGGGGAAACCTGTTTCACTTGGCTCACATTCTCTCTTGCTGCCACCATGTGAGACGTGACTTTCACCTTCCACCATGATTGTGACTGAGGCCTCCCTAGGTACGTGGAACTCTATGTCTAATAAACCTCTTTCTTTTGTAAATATGTCTTTATCAGCAGCAAGAAAATGGACTAATAGAGCAGCCAAGCTTTCTTCCCAGAAGGAATTAGAGGCCACGAGGCTTCTAGCTTTGGCCCACCCCTGTCTGCCCACACTCTCATGAATTTAACTATAATTTATATTCTAAGAGTTCCCAAATCTCTACTTTGATTTCTAGCTTGTTCTCTTTTTTGATATTTGAGCTCAGGAATCCAGGTCTCTGATGAGTATATCCTGTTGATTGTTTCTCATTTGCCTTAAAAATCAGCACCCTCCCAAACTGACCTCATTATTTTATATTTCCCACTTCCTAAACCTGAGATGGAATATAAGCTCCATATTGTATTCAAACTTTGAATTAAATCAGAGAAGAAATGGAAGTAAATGATATAAAACCTATTAAGGATTAGAATAAATAGGATTTAATGACCAATTGGGTATGCAGGGAGAGTGAGGAATCTAAAATAATCTGCTAGATTTGGTTTGGGTGATTTGATTTATGTGGTTTCATAAGAGAAGAGGGAATATAAAAGAAAGAAAACGTTTGGGAGTTTTAAAAAAATGAGGTCAATTCTGGACAAGTATAATTTGAATGCCTTTGATATTTAGAAGGTAGGTAGATAAATGAGTCTTGAATTCAGGTAAAAAATAAAAAAATTAAAAAAACACTGAAGGTAAATGCATAGTTTGAAGTTATCGGCATAAAGATGTTAGAAGTTGTTGGTTGTTGGACTGAAAAATCCTGCCCAGAAAGTTTATTCAGCAAGAAAAGCTCAAGAGTGAAGGCCTAGAAAACACCATTGTTTAAAGGCAAGTCAAAAAGGGAATCTGAAAAAAACCCTGAAGAATGAGACTAAGGAGAATATGCTAACACACAAGTAAATTGGGTAAGTAATTTATAGAAAAAAAAGTGCTCAAAAGCATCAAACCAAAAAGAGGGCAACTAAGATAGTAACTATTCAGTGGCCTTTGGACTTGGCAATTAGTGAGTTATTATTAGCTTTAGCGAGAGATCATTTCAGTGGAGGGGTTCAGCTGCAAAAAATATATCTATAGTTTTATACATATTTGTGTGTATATATTAGGAAAACATCAACTATCATGACTGGGTGATCAAAGTTATCAGTGAATAACACCTGTAAGGGATAAGTGTGTGTATGTATATATATGTAGGCACATGCATACACATATGTGCACATAAACATATGCTCATACATATATACAGATTTTAGAAATCTTGTGTTCATACCAATATTTATAATCTCTTCATTATCTAAGTCTTTCTGGTTTGAAGTCTTCTTTGCTATTAGAATTATAACCTCTTACTTTCTTATTGTTTCCATTTCTTTGCTAAGTTTTTGTTTATCCTTTTATATTTAAACTCTGAATTATCGTGTTTTAACCATATGCCTTACATAGAATATATCATTGGGTTTTACTTTATAAGCCAATTTAAAAATCTTTTCCCCTTAATAAGCAAGTTAAACCTGTTCATATTTGTTAAAATGACATGTTTTGTCTCAATTCTGTCATATTATCTTATGTTGTAATAACGGTGTATGTTGTTATGTTTGCTTTTTTTTAAAATTTGGCTCTCTTTTCTTTTCAAAATATTTTTTGGTATATAGGAAAGTTCTTTTTATTTTAGTGGTATATTAGTTTTCTGTTACTACTGTAACAAATTACTACAAACTTACTGGCATGAAACAGCACAAGTTAAGTTTTATGTGTGAGACATCAGAAATGGGTTTCTCTGGGTTAAAATTAAGATGTCAGCTGGTCTGTGTTTCTTCTGGAGAATCCAGGGGAGAATCCATTCTTTGCCTTTTGCAGCTTCTAGAGGTTGCCTGCTCTTCTTGTCTCACAGCCTTTTTCATCCATCTTCAAAACCAGCAATGTTGCACTGCATCTTTCTCAAGCTATCATGTCTCTGATTCTCTCTTCTGATTTTCTATTCTACTTCAAAAATCCTCATGCTTACATTAGGCCCACCCTCATAATTCAGGATAATCTCTTTATTTTCAGATCAACTGATTAGCAACCTTAATTCCATCTGCAACTTTAATTTCCCTTTGCCATTTACCTCACATATTCACAGAATGGGCGTATTAGGACAGAAATATCTTTGGGAGAGACATTATTCTGACTATCACAAGTGGTTATCTTTGTATTAATACTGTTTATAGTGCCCTTAATTCCCTTTATTCTTTCTAAACCTTTTATCATTTGTCAGTTTTAAATGGTATCCTATGATTCCCATTTATTTTCCATGCAGCATTCAATGAATATTTACTTTCCCCTTTCATTCGCTTCTCCCGATGTTTAGTTGTGTTCTTTCTACTTAGAAAGAACATGTAATATTTCTTTTTAAAAATTTTTATTTACTTGTATTTTTTTGAGACAGAGTCTTGCTCTGTTGCCCAGGATGGAGTGCAGTGGTGACATCTCAGCTCAATCTCTGCCTCCTGGGTTCAAGAGATTCTCCTGCCTCCTGAGTAGCTGGGATTAAAGGCACTTGCCATCACGCCCAGCTAATTTTTGTATTTTTAGTAGAGATGGGTTTTCACCATGTTGGCCAGGTTGGTCTTGAACTCCTGACTTCAGGTGATCTGCCCACCTTGGCCTCCCAAAGTGCTGGGATTACAGGTGTGAGCCACCGCGTGCAGCCTATGAATATGTAATATTTCCATAATGTTTTTTCAAACACTTGCTTCACAATTGTTTTAGTCCTAGCTCTACAATTAAATGTATGAAATCCTCTTTTGGGGAATCTTTCCAGTGATTTCATGATTGGATGAAACATCCTGAAGTAGATATCTCAGGATGGGCACATGCTTACAGTATTCCCTGAGTTCAGGCACATGCAAAACTTTTTCTATAACCTTAAAATTTGAATGACAGATTGACTGAATATAATATCCTTAGTTCACACTTTTTTTTCCATTAAGTTTCTTGAAAATACGGTTCCACTGTTATTATCTTTTCATGTTGCTTCTGAGAAACCTGGTAACAATTTAATTCTCTTGCTTTGTAATTTATTTCATGTTTTTGGCCAGAGCCCCAAAGGACTTTTGCTTTCTTTATGTCTTAGATTGCATCATTCTAGATCTATTTATTTGATACCTGCTAAGCCTTTACAATGTGTGATTTCTTCTTTTATGTCTGAAGGTTCTCTCTCTCTTTTTTTGTATTGTAGTGTAAATATTAATTATTTTACATTGTTTTGACTTTTTTTTCTTCAGGGACACCAGTAGTGTAAATAAAATTTTTGCTGTTTTTTTCTTTTTTGGCCTTCCATTTAATCATTTTACTAGAGTATTTTCATTTCTTTCTTTATCTTGTTTTTATTTTCTTTGATGCTTTCCTGATTTTCTTTAATGCCTTTTATTAATTTGCATTTAAATCTATTCTCACTTGGCATACAGTAATTTGGTCTTTTTAAAAATGTGTGTGTGTGTTTTTGCTTTCTTCCATTTCCTCCATCAGAGAAATTAACTCATTTTATTTCTTCCATTTTTTTGTTTATTTCTATTTTTAGTTTTTGTATTTCTGATTCAAGGTGTTTATTAATAACCTCATGTTCTTGCTTGAAGTGCAATATCATAAGTTTTTGAAGCTTTGTATTTTATTTCTTTTTTCAAAGTTTTAACCTTCTGTTCACAGATTCTGACATTTTGCAGTAGTTTGTCATGGATAAAGTCTGTTTTTTTTTTCTACTCTTACTCATTTATGGACAGGATTTTAAGTTTGATAGTTCACTTTACTGGCATTTTGCCCTTTTCTGCTCATAAGTTGGTTTTCTTGTCTGCTATTTCTTGTCTGCAATTTGATTATTCCCTGGTGTGATTTTCTATGTATTTATCCAGCTTGAGGTTTGTTGTAATTCTTAGATCAGTCGGTTTATGACCGTTATCGAACTGGCAAAATTTCGACTATCCTTTTTTCAAATATATTTTTCTATCCTCCTTCTTCTCCTAGGACTACAATTTTCATTTATTTTTCCATGGGCCACTGAGTCATTGTTTATTTTGTTCAATATTTTATTCTCTCTGTGTTTCATTTGGGATATTTTCTATTACTATGTCTTCAAGTTCGTTAATCTTTTATTCCTCAGTGTCTAATTTCTTTTAAATCCCATTCATGTAATTTTCATTTCAAATATATTTTCATCTCTAGAAATTATTTGTTTTCTTTAAATAATTTCTATTTCTTTCAACATTAGATTTATGTTTTTTTCAATTGTTAAGTGTATATCTGTTTTTAAGTCTTGCTGGTTTAATTTTTCCTTCCTTTCTGGGTACATTTCTATTGACTGATTTTTGTTGTGTCGTTTTAAACAGCATTGGTTAGCTGGGTATGGTGACGTGCACCTGTGGTCCCAGCTATTTGAAAGGCTGAGGTGGGAGGATCACTTGAGTCCAGATGGTTGAGGCTGCAGTGAGTCATGATGGTACCACTGCACTTTAGCCTCAGTGACAGAGCAAGGTCCTGTCTGAAAGTAAGCAAATAATTAAATAAATAACATTTAAACGCCATTAGGATTTTCTCTGTCAGGCAGTATAATTTCTTATGGATCAAGTGATTCTTTGAGGCTTGTTTTAAAACTTTTTAAAGAAAAGGAATAGAGTAGCCTTTATTATTCACACTACTGAAATATGACTCTTCTAGTACTGTGTGGTCTGTCCTGTGTATTTGACACTGTCTCGCCTCTCTGGTTGGTGGGAACACAGAAGACTTCCAGCTCTTTGTGAAGCTCTGGGAGTTTGGCTTATAGTTCCTAATCGACTGATTTTTCTCTGGCAGTTCTTAGCCTGACCTGTGGAGTTTCCTTATGCAGGCACAGATTAGCAGTCTACCAAAAACCCTGGGAATCCATGCAGATTCCTGGAATACTTTCTCTGCATGCATCCTTTCTTTTTGATATTCCACCTTGAAAATTTAGCCATGTTACCATCTTTGAGCTCCACTCTCTGTCTTAAGTCTACGAGACTGCCAGGCTTTGTTTGGGTTCCCCTTCTGGCAGCACAGAGTCCAGAAATTTCTTCCAGGCAGAAATCTAAGATAATCATTGTGTTTATCTCATTTGTTTCCCTATTCTCAAGAATCACAGCCCTGAGCTGCCTTTTGTTCACTCTCTGAAAATTGTTATATATATATATATATATATACACACACACACACATATATATAATATATATATATATATATATATATACTGTCTAGTATAGCTGTTTATGGTGGAAGGAAGCATTTAATAGGACTTATTCTTTTGTTGGCAAAAGTGAAAATTAAGTAGGATTTTTCATATTGGAAATGGAGAGGATGAGCAACTCAGGGAAAGAGAAAATTGTAAGCAAAGGCAGTAGGGGGCAAAATTCTGTGTTGAAAGAATAATGTACTGTTTGGGTCACTGGAGAGAACTAGTTGAAGAGGGGAAAGAATCAGAGATATGGCCTAAATAAACTGATTCATTGTAGGCTTCAAATACTACTCTAGTTTAATCTTTATAGTTAGGCAATAAAGTGTTCTTTAAAGTAGGTATAAGCTATCAAATATGATGCTCAATTACCCTTTTGTTTTTGTTCATAGAAAATGGTAGGCTTGTGCCAGATAATGAGTGATGATGGCCTTACTGGAGAAACAAGAGCAAGGAGAGAATGTGGAGAAAAAATGAAACAGAGTGCATGAATACACACAGGAGAAAACATAGGTGGAAAGTTAAGCTAGGACAATATTATGGAGGTCCTCCCATGCCAGGCTAAGGAGTTTATGCTATATTTAATAGGCATTGGAGTTATTGAAAGTGACTGATCAGGAGGATGAAATCATAAGAATTGGCCACATATAATTAGATTTATGGATTTTTCTAGTCCTATTTGATATTATGTTTTGTTTAAACCAGCCACTCTGTCATAATGTACCATGATATTGGTCTTAAAAAGTGTTGTAGGCAAAATCCTAAGCTTTCCTTTCAAGATTCTTGGCCTCTGGTTGTTGAATCAAACACTAATCTATGTACAGTTTAAAGAGTTTTTGCAGTTGTAATAAAAATTTCAATTGACCCTAAAATAAAGAGATTATTTATATGGCCCTGAGCTAACCACATGAGTGAGCCATTTTAAAGTGGAGAGATTAAAAATGTGAGAGGTATTCATTATCAGGGAGACTTTCTATTGTTGGTTTTGTAGTGGAGGTAGAAATGGACAAGGTATGGGCAAAAAAGCAGCTCTTGGAGCTGGATGTGTTGCTAGCTGATACCAGGAAATTAGTGGAAGCTATAGTCCTATAGCCACAGAGGGTTTATTTCTGCCAATAATAAGGATAGGGTTAAAGAGGGATTTGAACTTCAAATGAGAATGCAGCCTGCTGATATCTTTTTTCAATCTTAGCAGAGAACCCAACCATACTCTGCCAAGTGTTTGACCTACAGAACTGTGAGCTAATAAATGAATGGTTATTTTAAGTTGCTTTATTTGTGGTAGTTTTTTACACAGCAATAGAAAACTAAGACAGAGGCCTGTAAGATATTTTATAATACGGCTCATCAAGGTCAATTATAAAAGCCCAAACTTTTGAATTAAGAACATTCAATAATTTAATAGTATTACTTTAAAGCTACTTACCAGATTTTTTTTAAAATTCAGGAAATTTGTTTTCAAGGAGCATTTTGGTTAAGACATGGGACAATCTTCATCTTATCCATTTGATGAACGGATCTATTGGAATCTATTGTAATGAATACACACACACACACACACACACACACACACATATGATGGGGAGGGGTGGTAATTTTCTAGGATTGGCCCAGGAGTTAGATGTATTCTTAGTGCTTTTTCTTTACATCATTATAGTCCACCTCTGTAACACATGTTGTCACCTGAAGCTTTCCCACAGTAGGTGTTCAAGATATTAATTTAATACCACTCTTTCTCCACTCCATACTTTGATGATGCTTATTCAGTTTGGATTCTGGATACATTTGATTTTTTAATTCTGTCATTCAATCTTGATCTTCATCCTCTTACTCTTAAGACTTGGCATTTGGCATGTTCTCTCTTATAAATGTATATCTTGGTTTTATTTTATAGACATTCTCTTGATCATTCATTCATTTCCTGGACTTCACCATTATCCCTAACTTGAAACTTTGACTATAGTCCCATCCTTGAAACATATAGCACTGATTCAGGGCAACTAGGTCTCTCTGGTAATGGTCAGAATCATACATTCTACCTGATTTCTATGCATTCTTCTTCATTCCCCATATAATAGACATGAAATTATCAGTAGGAATTTTGGGAAGAGATCATATAGTTCTTTATACAGGTAACCATTCTGCAGATCTAGTGATAAGAAGAAAAATAGTTTGGACAGTAAATATGTCAATAGCTTTTATTTACATCTCTAGATCTTTCTAGTTTTCTAAATAAAAACATGATTATAAACCATCTTGAAAACTGGGTATGCATTGCTAAATATTACTACAAGCTGACCTGCATCCTATTGCTGAAATGTCCTCCCATCTCTTTGATTATTGTTTAAATTCTACTGATTCTTCGATATTTCTTTTTTTTTTCTTCGATATTTCTTTACAGAGCTGTAGGCCTGTTGGAGTTTGTTGTGATTGTATCTTTGTCATATGTGAATCCCTGACCAAAGGCCTCTTCTCCTCTGTCTTTGAGAAATACCAAGATAAGAAATTTGATAAGGGAAGAAATATCTAAATATACTACAAAATGGAGTTAATCCTGCTAATCAATATCATGATAGATATCCTGCCAGATCCCCTCCCAGTGCTTTGAATTTTGGTAATATAAGGGAAGATCAAGAATTTCTATATAGGTGGGATGATTGAGATAAGGTGAAATGGAGTAGGAGAATAGGAAAGAGACTTGGCTTAGAGCTGGATTTACATAGAAAGCATACTTCTTACACTAAAGGTTAGTTTTTAGAGTAGTAAACTGATGGACACTATCAGGTAGGAGAGATATAAAGTTTTTCACTGGCTCTGAGGTACCCTTTGTGGCGACTACTGAAGTAATTTTAATAGAGTTGAAAATTGAGAGCTTGTTTAATCTCATTACATTGAGCTACACGTGCTTGAGTCAGCACTTCCTGTAAATTACTGGGATTATTAACAATCTCCCTTGTGCAAAAAAGAGATTTGAAGTCTTAAGTAATCTTGTGTTATTCAAAACATGAAGGCAAAACTGCAGAAATATACACATGACATTTAATTGTCCGTAGTTCATATCCCAGATTCTAACAATAAGATGTTAAAAATCTATTTTCTATTTGAAATGAAGAGAAGTCTCAGAATCAGTGAAGCCCAGGTGCATCGCTTTGTTTCTTTTTATGAATTTAAGTAAACATTAATCCAAGGAGGATTGTGCCTAGATAAGTGGAGGCCAAGTTTGGTTCTGAATGCAGAATTTTCTTTCTGAGATATTCCTGGATGAAATCTGTCTGAGGAAGAGGCACTATGGTATTATATTTCCTAAGTTTATAACTCACAGGTTGCTGAGTGCATATGATTAAAACCCTGCTATTTTATTTTATTTTAATTAATTTATTTATTTTTTGAGACAGAGTCTCGCTCTGTTACCCAGGCTGGAGTGCAGTGGTACAATCTCGACTCATTGAAACCTCCGTCTCCCCTAAATCCCATTCTTTTAAAACATAGCCAAAAACTATGCCCTAACAGCATATAAGGGAGATTTCAATCTAAAGAGAAGTATGTATTATTTTCTTTCATCTAAAAGAAAATAAGGGCAAGATGTTATATTACATGTCTGAGATCTTGAACCACATTTATGCATTAAGTATGAGAACCTTAGAAATACCATAAACCAAACTTATAAGTAGGATTGCTTGAAAGCATAAATGCTAAAACTTGAACTGTCAATGCATATTGAAAATGTCAAGGCATTTTCAATGAAGATTAAATTGTTAATAACCTATAATTTTCTATTTAATGCTGATTTTATTAATATCCTTCTCTTTGTTATACAGCAGGATAGAAGGAGAAAGTATTCTACTTAATAGTAAATTTTATTTTTAATGTGGAACTCCATACATTGTAATCCATGAATAATATAGTAAGCTGGAGAAATTTATTTTACATTTGTGAATGAGTATTTTCCTAGTTATTTGGTCTTGCTCTTAGTGGTTTTATTCAATTTTGCCCTTTAAAGAAGGAACAAAGTTGCAGTTATATCAGCAAGATGTTAGAAAAAGATGTTTCAGAGCTCATCCACTAGCAGAAACATCACTTTGAACACTATCTACACATGAAAATACCTTTACAATAGCTTCAGGAATCCAGGTGAGATAGTACAGTACCTGGGTGGAACACAGAAATAAGAAAATATGCATTAAGTAGAAGGGTATGAAGGATAGTTTCACTTATCCACAGTATCCCTCCCCAGCCCTAGGCAGCATAGCATGAAGAGATACCATACATGATGTGGGGGGAAGGAGTGAAGTGAGCACCAAACTTTGCTATGGACACCAGCACCACACTTGCCCCAGAGAACCCCAATATTAGGCCACCCTCATGGCCCCAGGCTCCAGGCTGGTCCCTGTGACCCGAGGATCCATTCCTGCTCTGTGGACTCAAACACCAGGCCTGTTCCAGTTCCAGGCCTATCTCTGCAGTTTGAGTTTCTTGTCTTGCCTTTGTAGTCCCAGGCTCTAAATCTGCCAAACAAGCAGGACATTCCTGCAATCCCAGGCTCCAGGCCAGTACTCCACTGGACCCAGGGTCCAGGCCTGTTCCTGCAGTCCCAGACTCCAGGCCTGTACCAGCAGACATGGGACCCAGTCCTGCCCCTTTATTTTCAGTCTCCAGGTCTGTCCTAGGAGACCCAAAACTCAGGCCCACCCTCATGGACCCAGGCACCAGGCCTACTCCTGCAGATCAAGGGTCCACGCTCACCTGATGAACTGAAGACCCATGTCTGCCTCAGTAGACCCAGTTATAGGCCAGCCACGATACACCCAAGCACCAGGTTGGTCCCCCTGGACATACACACCAAGTTCAACTCTGTGGATTCAAGCTCCAGGCCTGCTCACCTACTGACCCTGGCACCAAGCCAATGTCTTCAAAGACTCCAGCATCAACCCCACACATAGACCCCATTAGTTGGCTTATCTGGTACCTCTGGATGGACTTACTGGTGGAAAGCTTTCTCTGTTGAAGCCAGTCCATAAAGACTTCAAGAGGTATCCACCTTTTCAAATGTGCAGACACCAATGCAAGGCCACAAAAATCATGAGTAATCAGAGAAACATTACATCACAAAGGAACAAAATAATACACCAGTTATTGAGCATAAAGAAATGGAAATCTACAAACTACCCGACAAAGGATTCAAAATAACCATCATAAAGAAGTTTAGTGAGCTACAGGAAAATACAGATTGACAAACTAGAGAAATCAATAAAACAGTACATTGAAATGGAAACACAACATATCAAAATTCATGGGATGGAGCAAGAGCACTTGTTAGGAGAAAGTTTATAGCATGAAGTGCCTAGATTAAGAAAAATTGTACATAGACAAAATTAGAAATTTAGCAAAGAGATAGAAACCATAAAAAATAACCAAACAGATGTTCTGGTCTGAGAACACCATGACGGAACTGAAAAATTCAATAAAGAGCTTCAACAACAGACTAAATCAAGCAGAAAAAAAAATTAACAAACTAAAAGACAGATAATTTGAAAGTATAATATCAGAGGAAAAAAATGAAAAAGGAATGAAAAAGTACAAAGGGCTATCAAGCTATCTATATATATATGTATTATGGGAACTCTAGGAGGAGCAGAAAAAGAGAAAATAGCAGAAAACATATTTAAAGAAATAATGACAGGAAACTTTCTAAATCTGGAGAAGTAAGTGACATCCAGATCACTAAGCGCAAAGAAGCTAAGATAGATTAAATGTAAAGAATTATTTAATGAGACACATTAGAATCAAATCACCAAAAGTCAAAGATAAAGAGAATTTTGAAAGCAGTAAGAAAAAAATGACTCATTACATACAGACCATCTTCTCCTCCTCCATAATACTAAAAGTAAATTTCTCAGCAGAAACCTTGCAGATCAGGAGAGAGTGGGATAATATTTTCAAAGTGCTAAAACAAAAACAAAAACAAAAACCCTGCCAACGAAGAATACCATACCCACCAAAGCTTCCCTGTAGAAATGAAGGAAATATAAAAAGACTTTCACAGACAAGTGGAAGCTGTGAGAGTTTATCACCACTAGACCTGCCTTATAAGAAATGCTAATGAGAGTTCTCCAAGTTGAAAAAATTAAAGATTCTCACTAACAACATGAAAGCATATGAAAGTATAAAACTCATTGCAAAGGTAAGAATATAGTAAAATTTAAAATACTCTCATACTGTAACAGTGGTGTGTAAACCACTTTTAACTCTATTATAAAAATTAAAAGACAAAAATATTAAAAATAACTATAACTGCAATAATCTGATAATAGATGCACAACATATAAAAGATGTAAATTGTGACATTAACAACATAAAATGTGAGGGAAAAGAAGTTAAAATGTAGAGCTTTTGTATTCAAAGTTAGGTTATCAGCTTAAAATATACTTCTATAACCATAAGAGGTTTTATATAAGCCTCATGGTAGCCACAAAGAAAAAACCTGAAGTAGAGACACTAAAGGTAAAGAGAAAGGAGTAGAAAATTACAAAGGAAGACAGCAGGAGACAAAAAAGGAAAAATAAACTACAAAGTAGTCAGAAAACAATTAATAAAATAGCATCACCAAGTCCTTACCTATTAATAATTACCTTGTATAAAAAGTTTACATTCTCTACTCAAGAAAACAAATAATCAAATTAAAAATGGGGTAAGTTCCTGATAGACATTTCTCCAAAGAAGACATACAAATTAGTCAACAGGTATATGAAAAAATGCTCAATATCACTAATCATCATGAAATTACTTTTGCATCAACATAGTAGAACTCAAAGGCAAAACCACCTCCAATTTTTTAAATGATTTTTTCTTAATATTCTATTTTTTAGTTGATCACTTATAGACATTTTCTATTTAATTATTTTACATGCCTTTTACGTGATTATTTTATTAAAATTTTATTTTCTTTTAGTTGTCTTTCAATCTTTCTATAAATTAAAAAATTTTGCTCTCATATTTTAACTTTTAAGAGTTTTCTTGCTCTCTGATTATTCCTTTTTCATGGCATACGGTACTTTTTTAATGAGTGTAAAATATCCTATTAATCCTCCAAAAATTTCAATCATAGCTTTAATAAGGTTTTGTTCTGAACTCTACATGGTAAGTACAATTGTTAGAAGAATCTCAAGTATTTTGTCCAATGTTGTACATATATATTTTCTCCATTTTTTAATCAAACACTCTCTAGGTACTACTGCTGTGATTAAGTTTGAGGATATAATTAAGGTCATAAGTCAGCTGACTTTAAGGAAAAATTGTCCTGGGTGAACCTGACCTAATTAAGTGAGATTTTTGAAAGGATCAAGTTCCTCCTGGTGAAAGATTTAAAGAATAAATGAGATTTTATTCATGGGAAGTTCTTCATTGCTAGCTTTGAAGATGAAAGAATGCCATGTGGCAAGGTCTGCAGGCCATGAGGATAACCTTGAGTTAATAACAACAACCATTGACAGACAGCTAGCAAGAAACTAGGAACTGTATTTCAGAAACCACAAGGAGCTAAATTTTTTCAACAATATAAGTAAGTTTGGAAGCAAGTTCTTTCCTAGAGCATCCAGACAAGAGCCCACTCAGGATGACATCTTGACTTCAGCTTAGTGGAACACTGAGCAAAGAACCTAGTCATGCTATTCCTAGTCTTCTAAGACCTATAAAAGTGTGAGCTGAAATGAGTGCTATTTAACCTGCTAAGTTTGTGGTAATTTGTTACCCAGCAGTAGAAAGCTAATACATTCTGCATTATTTCTTTCTCCTACACTCTTGTTTTTTGTTTTGACTTCTATATTTCTTATTGCCAATTTTTTTCAATTGTCTTACAATTCATAATGATTTATTCATATGTAAGTAAGTTAATGGTGTTAGAAAACTGATGAGGCATTCTGCACACATGCATTTGACAAAATTCCATGTCAGTAGCAACTGAAGTCCTTTCTATGAAGCCTGGAAAGGTATATGGTGAGTTGCAGGTGTTGTGGAAATGGGGATACATAAATATCCCAGGAGATTTAGTGTTTACAATGTGGAATTTTTATTAATGCACTAACTCTCTGTTCTATACTTCACCTCCACTGTCCACTATGCTTGGTTCTCCATGCTTGGTTCTCCTCTTTTAGGAGTTTCTTCCATTCAGTTATTCCAGCAAATAACCCTCCAGTATGCTGCTGGATTTATGATAACCACTCTGTATACTGACTTTTAATCATTTCCAAGTTTCTTAGTTCCACTTTCTTTAGTATCTGAAGCTTTGAAGAGTTCAGATTTTCAGGGGTTGATGTAGCAAATAGGATCACTTCTCAGAGCTTTGCAGCCTCTTCTTTAACTCAGTTACCACTCCTCAATTCACTTTATTTCTTCCAAATTTGTTTGTAATCACTTGTCCATGGATGTTTCGTCTTCCATTTTATTTGTCTTCATGTGTCCATTTCATTTAAAATATCTATGCTGTCATTTAAAAGGACTTCAGGAAAGAGAAAAGATAAATGCATGCAGTCAGTCTTTTTAAACTAGAAATTCTCCTGATTTTATTTTTATTTATTTTGGCTTAATAAGGAAATTTTACTTAATAAAAGGAGTTAGAGTACCTCAATGAACCCCTGGGCAGGAGATACAACGAGGACGGTCAAAGTATGAAAGTAAGGAATAAAAATCCTCAGAAACCAAAGAAAACATTTATTAGTGTTTTTCAAAAATAACTTTATGAGAAAGATTGGCCTATAGTTTTTCCTTTGTATAACTACTTTGTCATTAAAAAATCATGATTATATGTGCATAAAATGAATTGGAAACTCATTTTCTATGTGCTGGAAAAGTTTGTATAAAAATCAGTCTTCATTTTTCCTCTAGTGGTTGGTAGAATTCATTAGTAAAGCCATTGGGGCCTATTTCTTTGTTGGAAGGTTTGAACTTGCAGGTTTTAGTCTTTAATAGGTATAGAACTATTACTTTTTTTTTAATTCTTTTTTTTTAGTAGGTAGCATGAAAGCATTTATGCATTTCATTTAAACTTTGAAAGTGACTGACAAAGTTGTTTGCACTATTCTCTTACTTTTAATGTCTGTAACATCTCTGATGATGTCTGCTTTTTAATTCCTCACAAGGCTTATTTTTCCATCCCTCTTTTTTCTCTTGATCAGTCTTGTCAGGGGTTGTCATTTTATTAACCTTTGAAAAGATTAACTTTTGACTTTCTTAATGCTATACTGTATATTTGTTTTCTGATTCATTAATTTCTGCTTTTATACTTATTATTTTCTTCCTTATACTTTGAGATTAACTGCAATTTTAT
This sequence comes from Colobus angolensis palliatus, assembly GCF_000951035.1. NCBI lineage: Eukaryota > Metazoa > Chordata > Mammalia > Primates > Cercopithecidae > Colobus > Colobus angolensis. The sequence continues at coordinate 3,966,572 of NW_012113808.1, forward strand.
CTTAACTCTTGATATATGTTACTGTTTCTTGATTTTAAGCCTTTCTCTTGTCTAATGTATGTATTTAAGGCTATGCCTTTTGCTCTAAGCATAGCCTCAGCTGTATCCTACAAATTTTTATATGCTGTATTTTATAATTATTCAGCTTAACAAAATTTGCAATTTCTATTAAGATTTCCTCTTTTACCCATATGTTATCTAAAAGTATGCTAATTGCTTTACCAAAAAAATGGGAATATGGGGGTTTTCTAGTTTTCTTTTCATTATTGATTTCTACCTTTAGGTGTTACAAAACAAAAAATTTCCACATAGTCTCAATAGTTTGGGGTTTGCTGATATTTACTTTATGGTCAGGTTTGGTAAATTATTTACCTCTTTGCAGTTGAAAGAATGTGTATTCTGCAGGAATTATCCAGTGTTCTATATATGTCAATTAAATATAGTTTATTAATCAGGTTGTTCAAATTTTCTGTATCCTGATTTTTTATTGTGTGCTTGTCATATCAGTTGTTGAGAAAAATCTTACCAGTTTTTGAGAAAATCATGCATAATGATTGGGAATTTTACATTCTTCCTTTAATTTTGTTAATAATTCAAAATTTTGTATATATGTTGGGCTACTGTAGTAGCTGCAAACATATTTAGAATTGTTATATCTTACTGGTGAATTTATCTTTTCATCATTTTAAAATATTCTTCTCAGTTTATAGTATTGCTTCTTTCCTTAAAGTATACTGTTACTATTTCATTTAGTTTTCCATCAGATGGGATTGACTATTGTTTAATTGAGTGCCAAGCTGGCATTATTTGTAAAATTTATAGAAATAATTTGAGAGTATAGTGATGGTATTTTTACAGGGTTTAGTTTGTACCTCACGGATTGAGACAAAAGAAATCACAGACATTAGGGTTTAAGATAATTTGGCATTTGTGCTAAGTTCTGCTGAACTCTGAGTCACTGTTATTTCCACTGTGTAGCCCTTTGGTGTTCCAGCCTAAGGGAGGGGTTTTCACCAGGGCACTCCTCGGTAGTACCTGGACTCCATTTTTGTCTTCCTATCTTCTTTTGGCTACCTGTTTTGGGAATGGCAGTCCTTAAATTCTGTGCTCAACTCTTTGGCTTGCCTTCTTGTGGATGTTGGCCCCCTAAATAGCTGACGCCTTGTGATATCTGATAAAGATTCTCTCCTTAATAAAACTTTAGCCAGTGCCCTCTGTGCTCCTTTTCAACTAGGTGTCAACCTTGGCCTTTAAAGGTTTCAACAAAACACTAACATAATTTCTAACAGCTCAAGGCCACATCCCCATGATGACCTTAACCTCTTTAAAGTGTTTGCCTGAGAAAACCCAAGGCTGCTGGAAGAATTTACTTTTGTTCCATCCAGCTGACACCTGAAGATAGAGTCCTTGTCTCTGAGCCTTGGTGGATGTGTAACAGCTAACTTTGCTAACTTCAGTAAGCATCAGTTAGCAAACACCCATGGGTTTTACATTCATCAACCCTTCTTTTCCCTTTTTGTGATTTTTTACTTCTTTGATTTCACTGAGCTTTTGTTCACCCCTCTCCCTATTTCCACATTCTGCCTTTAAGAAGCTTGTTTATCTCTACAAATTGAAGTTAGGTTCAGTTCATGCTGTACTCTTTTCCTTATTGCGATAATATATTGCTGATTAAAATTTGTTCTTACTGCTTTAACTGGTATTCTGCTTTATCTTTGACACATCTATGATGACTTCAAGTACATTACTGTGTGTGTGTTCTATGTAGGAAGGTTGATCAGAAAAGACTTTTTTTGTTTTAAATTTTCAGAAGGCCTTCGTCTCATCACTCTTCAACCCACTCAATGTGGCTTCATTCAGCTGCCTTGTTAACATCCATTGGCCGACATATTCCCGTGCTTGATTAATGCTTTCTTGAATCTCATCTTACTTAAACCCTCAATAGCACTTGGCACCACTGAACATTCTCTCCTTTTTGAAACATGTTTCCCTTTTGAGTTCTGTAACTCCACACTCTTCTTTTTCCTTTTACCTCCCAGACATTGCCATCTCAGTTTTCATTGCTGGCTCATTCTCTTCTACTTTACTTCTAAATGTTGGAGTTTTGCATAGCTTAGTCCTGATTCCTCTTGTCTTCTTTCCCTTTCTTTTTCTACATTCTCACCTAAGACATTTTTTTTTTTATTCCTCTAGTTGTAAATAACAAGTCAGAAACCTGAGATTTGTCGTTAATACCTTCTTCTTTCTCACTTCACATCAACACCCGTGGGTTTCACATGTCTCATAGCTTCAACTTCCAAAATGTTTCCAATCTGGCTTTTTTTTCTCCATTTCTATTGGCACCATCCAACTCCAAGCTGTAATATACTTATTTCCCACTTGAACCAAGGCAATACATTTCTAACTGATCTCTTTCCTTTACCCTTTTTTCCCTTCAATTCGTTCTTCACATAGCAGCCAATTTTCTTTTTAAGCATGTAAATTAGGTCATGCCATTCATGTGCTTAAAAAGCCCTCCGTGACTTCCCATCACAGTGGGAATAAAATAAAATACTTATGTTTTTGGTGTCTGTATTTGCAAGAAAATGTGTTTGGCTCCTAAAACAGAGATTTGACCTTGATATTTAAATAGATCAAGTGTTTTTTCCTCTCATATAAAATAACTCTAAAAGGGTTTATCCCATATTGGTTTTATGGCTCCACAAAGTCATGAGGAACTCTGGCTTCTTCTGTTGTTCTGTTCTGCCATTCTTAGCCCTGGCTTCAATCGTCCATGTTGCCCCATGATCATAAGATGGGCTGATGGACCCCCCAGCTATCACCTTTATTTTCCAAGGGAAGAAAAGAAATGAAAAGGTATAACAAAAGTAACTTCAATTCTTTACTCTCCTTTGCAGAAACTTTTCTAGAAGTTCTTACCCAGAAAGTTCTGCTTATGTCTCCTTCAGTGGAACCTAATTATATATTCACGTCTGTATTCAAAGGAGACTAAGAAAAATAATGTATTTTATTTCTGTAAATTTCCAACTTCCAGAAAAATCAGGCTTCTCTTATAAGGGAGAATAAGAGAATTAACTTCAAATAGGCTACTACCAGTCTGTACCACAACAGCCTAAATCATCTCACCCTTGTCTCCTTCTCCCAATCCTATGACAACCTCTTCACTGTTTATCACATTTTGGCTGTACAATCCTTTGTGACTACCCTGTCTAAATTAAGTTTATCTTGTTTATCTCCATCATCACATCTTTTATCCTTCCTTATCTAAGAGATACTCAGGAAATATCTCTCAAGAGTCTTTGCTCTTAATATCTGGGCTATACAGGTCACATTCAGTAAAGTTCAGTACATTCAGTACAGTTATTTCTTCATATTAGTTTATTTGTTTTCAAACCATTGATTATATTTATGAATTACCAGGGTAAATAATCATTCTATGTGTTATTCAAATAACTATATGGAACAAGGGAATACTAAATTATAATCTCAGCTAAATTTCTAGTACTGTGATTAAACAATCAGAACTTTTTTCCAGAGTATAACTATGTTATACCTGTAAGTACCAAGTACTTACTTTTTAGAGTTTTACTTTATATTCAACATTAGTCTACTGTGCTAATGTTTACTATTCATTATCAAGCTTATTGCTGGCTCTTTTGTTATTCTAGTCACTAGGTCTGTGTACTAGTAAGAAATAGAGCATTTAGCTTGCAATTAAATGCAGTCATTTAGGCCGGAAAGGAAGATTTCGCCTTATTGTGGAATTCAATAAACAGAAAGTAGGTCTTTCATTGTGTGACAACATAAAAGAAGTTTTAAAAGTGGGGTATAAGGTAGAAGATAGGCATAAGAACAGAACTTTGTATTTATATGGGTTTAACCTTTAGAGATATTCTTAACCTATTTTGTTTCACTTTCAGTTATTATGGCTGAAATTTTTGCCATTTGCAACTAAGAATTGTTTTCTATCCTATTCAGGATCATATATTTAGTGGCAGCATCCGTTTAAGGGCTGGACACAGTCTGACATTAAAAATGACAACAACAACAAAAAACATAGGGAACAAAACTCAAATTAGGATGTGTTCACGTCTGTTCCTTCAGTCTTTCATGTATATCTTCTCATTCTATAATCCATCATCAACCCAGACACAGTATGGGATAGAAGCCCAGAAAGCAGGCACAAATATACCGAATCCTAGCACTTGGGTTCCCTCCTCAGAGTCAAGGACTTTCCAGAGTGTGAGGAGGATATGAAATATCGTAAGCTGGTGGTCTCTGTATCTCTGGGAAGGGTGTAAATAGGGGGTTGGAAAAACTACCCCTGTGCTCTTAGAGTACTGTCGTGGGTCCTGCTGCCCTTTGCATTTTCTCAGAGTGCTTGCTTATCAACACCTCCTGTCCTTTGCAAAGGGGGGGAGGATGGTGGTGATGGGGGAGCCAATTATGGCAGCTTCTCACTGCAGTGCGCAGAGTGGCTGAGATGTCATTCATTACCGCCTAATGTTTAGCTGCAGTATGCAAACCAACAAGGCTGCTGCGAGGAGTCGCAGCTGAGAAGGGAACGCCTGACAGAGGCAATAAAGCACCTTCTTCTTCAAGAGGTGCCACTGCAGGGTCATAGAATTTGCATGCAGCTCCAGTTGTGCCTGGAACTCAGGTTATTAATTATTATCCAAATTACCCTCCTTGTTACCTCCAAGCTCTCATTATGGCTGCAAATACAGGTATGTTCAACTCCCACCCCACTGCCCCCATATATTATGTCACCACTTTGTTATATAACTACTGAGAGCAGAAGCCCATCAGAGGGACTTTAAACAAAATAAAAGCTCTGCGGAGGAGTGCTTTCTCTTTGTTTGGCTGAAAGAGGATGGCAGTAATGTAAAACACCTTCATTCTGAAATCCGACATCCATACTCATCAAGTGGACTTAGATTTTGAGATTATCTTCTGTCATTTTGTCACAATGCATTTGCTTTGCAAAGGGCAGGATCAGTGAGGGATGCTGTTACCCACGTTCAAAATCAGGTCCTGCTGCAAATGGAAATTAGAGGCATCTCAGAAGCAAGAGGTTAACCTGATCATTGTTGTTTATCAAGGCCCATATAGTGCCTTTCACAAACCTCAGAAGCTTTATGGAATTCTGACTGACCCCATAACTCTGCCTGCTGGTGAAACATGGCTGCCCTTGCTGCAGGACTCATCTCTTTTGTAAAATCACCAGCAATCCAACAATAAATGATTTGCTTTAGAATAGTGCGCTGTCTCCTTGCCTTCATGACCTCCCTTCCTCTCCTAGCATCTAAGAATAGTCTCCACCCAGCTAGCCTGGTCCATATCCCAACTCCAGAGGATGTGCCAAGAAATTCAAACTGCCTGCACACCCTTACGAACTTCACCTCTTTTACTTGCAAATAGATACAACTATATAATTAATATTTATATCAGTACAAACTCATTCTTAAATATGCAACTAGTGGATACTGACTTTTATACTAAGCGAAGCAAATATGATGATGTGGATGTAACATTTAGTACAATGCTTAGAAGTTCCATAAATATTGCTATTATTATTTGAATTAGTTTTATTTAAAAAAATAACTAGTTGCTGACAAAATTTCTCAAACAAAAGCTATTACATGGAAAACTGTACTTCTGTTATCTGTTAATTATTATTTCCATTGTCCCAAAGTAGAATTTTCAGAACGGATATCTTCCCCAGCCTTCACTTTCTCTTTCTCTGTATAGTGTGTGTGTGTGTGTGTGTGTGTGTGTGTGTGTGTGTGTGTGTGTTGTGTGTGAAAATATGCTCTATGAAAGAAACTTCTGGCTCAATAACTATTTGCGTGATTTGCTCAGGCTTGTGTCATTATGCCAGCTGAACCTGACTCTCCACCAATCAAGGCAGCAAAATGGTGAACGGTTGTCCATTTTATTGGATGGTGGGCAAGGAAGACTGTCTCAACAGATAGAATCACCATTTATGAATGTTTGGATTTCATAAAATTATATCTTATCCATGAAATATCTTTGCCTCTTGAATACTCAGAAAAAAATTCTCAGCTCCTGTGTACGTTGAAACTTGGAGACAGCAAATTGAGGGCTGCAGTAGTTTAACGAGGAGGTGATCACATTTTCATATGGTGTAAAATACACACTTTGAGATTGGAAGCCAGCAAAGGCTTTCAAGCATCTTAGGTTTTACTCGTTGAAAAAGGGAAAGCAGAAGTATTAGTAGAGGACCAACTGTGGGCCACCCACCTCACAGCAATCCTCACAATACCTTTACGGGCAGGTAGTATTCATTTATTACAGCTAAAGGCTGGGAAATGAAAAATGGCCAAAAAATCATTAACAAATCAACAGAGTGAGGAGGAGAGTATGGCTTTAGCCCTAGAGCTAACCCGCAAAGACTATGTTCTTTGTCACACTACAATATTTCTTTGGTGAGTGTTATGCCTCATAATATTCAGACTGCAAATGCTCAAACATCTTTGTAAATCTCTCTTTGAGAATATCCTTAATAGCTCTTTCCTTGGTTAAAGAAATCATCAGCATTATTACAATATCACCACATCTGCTTTTTGACCCAGAAGGAATTATTCACCTTGCCAGACTTAGTTCTAAACACCTTTTGCTTGTTTTTAGAAATTAAAATCGGCACAAAAGTGTCAAAGTTTGCTGCATTGAATATATCTAGTTTCTAAATAAATCAAAAACAGTTCCAAAAGGGAACAATACAATGTTTAAAAATGGCAGCGTCTATGAAGTGAATATACAGCTCAATTGTGTGGCCACACGCAGACCCCCTTATATCTTGCATTGTTCTTATTGCTGGTCATTTATCTATCCTATCTCAACTTGTTCTAACTTTCTTCCTGAAGGAGAGAGAGCTCCGGTGTGTACAAAAAACAAAGTGGAGGACATAGAGAAACTTTGTGGCTGTTGTTGCCCAAAGAATAGGGCTTGATTATCCTCACACCCAGACCTGGGAGACACAATAAAGAAATTTGGAAGTTAGCTCACTCTCTTTTCCTCATGCCCTTCTATACCCATCATAGTGAAGTGGAGCCATCGGAGTGGTAAGGTGGAACTGAGGTTTCTGCCTTGTGCCATCGTCAAGCACCAATTCCAGTTTTTGGTTATTATGGCCTAGTGTCAGCTCTAATTGAGAAATAAAGAGGGTAGTTGCTCAAACCAAGGAATATAGAAGTGAGGAGAAACTCAGTGGGTGTGGAGGAGCATCTTGAGAAAGCCCAGGAAAGCTGTTCTCAGTAGTAACAAATGATGACAGGACTAAGTAAACTCGCCTTGAGATCCTCAGAAGCACTTGAGAAAGACACCGAGCTTCCTGACAGCAGCAGCAACAGGAAATTGAATGATGATCTTTAGGAAATTAGAAAGTGCAACTTGGCAGGCAGGAGAACCTGGGGACACCTGAGTTTTGTAAATAGACATTGAGAGAGTTTTGAAAATAGACAACAAATTATAACATGTTCCTTTAAAGGTGCTAAAAATTAGCATTTTATATTCACAGATCTTACAGCTATGCTGGGCCCATTAGTCTCCTTTACATATAGTAGATAATGTACAAAAGAGCTCTTATCACACTGATTGACATCTACTAAAGGTTTAATATCTGGCAACTTTTATTGAAATGTGTGATATTTGCAGAATTGTGGCAAATTGGAGAAGTGCCGTAACTCTAGATGAGCAACTACTATTTTGATTCATAAAAAGAAAAGGAAGATGAATTTCCTAAATCCTGAGAAGGCTGGCATTAACCCTAGTAAGTTGCTATAGTGTATCGTTTGTAGGCATCTAGAAGTAGTAGCAGTAATGACTAAGAACTTAGGCAGTATTGGGCTCACAAAGAACAAATCATGCTAGAGCAGCACCATTGATTTCATTGACAGTATTGTTATTAGATGGCTGTATTAGGGAAGTAAAATAGGCCCAGTTTAGTTGGATTTCAGGAAGGCACATAACAAGCTCTTTCATGCTACTCTCTGGACAGGAAGAAATGTGAACTGGGCTTAAGGTAAGTAAATTAGAAACTTTGCAAATGGCTGTATCCAAAAGGTAATTAACAAATTATCACAATTTTGAAGGAATTGTGAGCAGCACCTAATAGAACACTGTCCTAATCAAACTTTTGATCACTGATGTGTATAGAGTAGTTTTGAAGAAACTATTTTATTGTTTGTCCAACATGCCCTATCTTCAGGATATTTTTAATTCCTATGGTATATTGACTGTATTTGGCTCTTTTCTCTCTTCCTTCTCTCTTTTCCCTCTTCACATTCTGGAAAGGATAGCAAATGTGATAGCAACAGGATCTGTATCCCAGAAGATCATTTGTTACCTAATGTTTTGTCCTGCTGTCATGTAACTGATAAATTTTGCATATAGGAAACTCCTCTGTGGATATATTCAGTTCCTCATTAACCTCAAAAAATGTTGTAGAGAAATAAAACACACAATAATTTGTTAATTGCTCAAATTATGATGCGTTGAGAAGGCTTGAATAAGATGTGAGAATCCATGGCAGGGCACATTATTGAACACCTCTTTAAACTGATATGTTCTTTACATATTTGTTCATGGTTTATTTAGCACTGAGTTCCATGTTGGGAGTATAGACTCAGAAGACCACTTGTGATACCCCACATATTTTCTTCTATTCCCTGATTTGTTCAGTCCTGCTAACCTGTTTGCAGGATAAAAGCCCTTCAGTTACCTGGAATTATCCTTCTGAGAAAGTAATTTAGCAATCATCTGCTCTTATACCCTATAACCCTTCTATATCCTAATCAATACCTTGAAATAATCTTATTAACCACATTATATACTTTCTCTCAAAAACAGTTTTGGTAGTGCCTTTCCAGTGATATTTTAGGGCCTTCATAGATTAGAATCTTGAAAACCAGCAGGCTGGTAATCCAGCTCCATGCATCAGTAAGAGTCCCTTACTACCAAGGGACTATGTAATTTATCATTCAAACTGGGACACTTTGGAGAGTGAAAGGAGGGGCTATTAATACTGTTGCAGTAACCGCAGAGGTCACGTGGGACTTCCCCAGACCAACCAGGATGCAAGGTCATCCTACTTATCATGACTCACCTGCTGCAGAGAAAACAAAAGGTGACAGTTTAGGATGAATCCTTGGTCTTTTCCTTTGCAATCCATTTTCAAACAAGTCCAGAGCATTCCTCTTCTATGAGGTCTTATACCTAGTCTATGGCCATATCACCATGAACATGACCAATCTCATCTGATCTCAGAAACTAAGCAGGTTTGGGCCTGATTAGTACTTGCATAGAAGGAGCTCTTACACATAGAAACACATACCTTCCTGAAAAACATACCCTTATTCCTAGATTTTTGGGGCAGTGCATCTCACTCTGAGTACAGCCACCTCCTTTGCTCTGCTCTCAGGGCAGGATTAAACGTAAGTTCCCATCTTGAGTCTTTTCCATGGCAGGATCAAATAACGGTCCCTGTGTGCCTTGACTTTCAATGAACACAAGTCAAGTGTTCCAGGTGGTTCTCATGCAGACCCCTTCACCTGACTTGAGGTGAGGGGAATGCCTCTACCCTCCTTATGTAGGCTGGAGGTGTGTGCTCAGCTTATGAACAGAGG
>NW_012113808.1:3976278-4011130 GCF_000951035.1 Colobus angolensis palliatus
AGGTGTGTGCTCAGCTTATGAACAGAGGGCCAGTTAATGGCCACTCCCTATGCAAAGCCTACACAGAATGTCCATAATCTCACTTTATAATGCAGTTGTACTTGAAATCTGGCATTTCACCTTTGGCCTTAGAAGTCACTGCTTATGAAAATGTCCTGTAATTTCCTATTATGCTTTTGCAGAGTGCCAGCGACCTAAAACAAAGGTTCTTCTTAGAAATTATACCTAAAAATTTTCTTTTGCAAATATCTTTGATGACCCTATTCACTACTTCAAACACTATTCTTGGCAGACGGTGCTAATTACCTATTCAATTTCCAGTCTCTCTTTTTTCCCTGATGACAAAAAACTGATTTTATTTGGTGGGGTAGTGAGGCTGGTTAAAAATGATTCATCCGCAGACTTCCTTGAAAATAGATATTAACATGTGACCCTATTCTGTTCATTGAGATACAAGTGGCAGTTAGTGGTTGAGGTTTCTGGGAAAGCTTTTAAGAAGGACAAAGTTGATTCACACATCCTTTTGCCTTGTGCTCTTTTCTATTCCTTTCTGTCTGGCCTGTAGACACGATGCTTGAAGTACAGCTGCCATCTTAAGACCATAAAATCGAAACCACACAGTAAAGATGGCAAAGCAGGAAGATAGGAGGGACCCGGCTCACGGAATCATTGTCTTACTCTACAATGCCAATACTCGAACTTGTTACATTCTGCAACTAAATCCGTTATTTCTGTAAACCACTTTCGTAGGGATTTTCTAGTGCTGGCAATTGAATTCGTTGTGTTTCTGACTCATTGAGTTCTCTGAGAATGCAGTATCTTTCTACCTGGAGTAAGGAGGAGGTAAAACACAACAATGCACATGCACACACACTCTTCTGAGAACAATGGGATGCTCCCCAATTGTTTTCTCCAGCTCTCATAAAACTCACCTGGGAGAGGGAGCAGCAATAAAGACAGTAAAAATAAAAAGCTGTTTCTCTAAGATTTCCGTGATACGTGGAAATTACAAGACTGCCTTGTTTTGTATCCTAAATCACAAGACATAACATCAAGGATTTCTTTCTCATGGAGCTGTGGTTTGAGTATGCCGGAATATGGAATGCATGCGTCCAACTGTACATTTACTCACTAATTCTATGATGGAGCATTTCCTCTGTGCCCAGGATAGCCAGAATGGAGAAGAGGCAGGAGAAAACATCACATTGTGTAGCCTCCTTGGTCTGACAGCAGTGTTGATAGCCTCAGGGAGTATCACTAGCTTTTGAAATTAGTGAATTTATGGGAAAGGGTGTTTGTAAAAAAAATGAAAAAAAAATCTTTTAGGGTCCTGGCAAGCAGCATAAAGATGTGTGAAATGTGAAGTGACAGATATAAGACAATTGGTAATGGTGGGGTCTGTCAAACTAGAGAGGGCAAGCTGGCTTAAAGGACTGAGCCAGCATTTAAAAAATTCATTGCTAACTCCCCACCCACTAAAGAAACATGTTGTATAGGGCCATCCAAAGAGAGATAAAAGGTTTTTCTTTCTTGATTTATTGAGGATAGTTACCAAAGGAGACAACAAAGGGGGAAACAGAAGCAAAATAATATAGCCAATATGTCTCTTGCTAGCTGAGGGAACTATTTTATGAGCCCTAAGAAACTGCTCAGGAACCCCAAGATTTAATCAGGAAATAACTGAGTGAGTGCTTAACTCTCATAATTGGTAGATACAAAGCTAAATAATGTACTTTTGTTATTATAATTCTGTCTTCATTTTTATCCTCAACCTGATATTGCCTGGACATTTCTTGTTTCTATGAATAGTTTTGCAGTTATGATGATGGGTAACAAAGTACATTCATTTCAGGCACCACACTTGTCAATCATCTTTGACCACATAGGACACGATCAATGTTTGTTGAACTAATGAAGGAAACTTCAGTTGTGCCTGGTAATATTAATGATGATGATGATAAGAGCTATGATAATACTAAAAATAAATATAATGTATTGAGTGATTATTGTGTATAAGACAGTATCCATGGATAATCTTTAAAGGTGACAAAACGGTGTTGTGGAGGAGTTATAAAAATTTGTGAAGCCAGCTTGAGGCAGAGCAGGATGGCTGAATAGAAGCCTCTGCTGATTGTCCTCCCTGCAGGAACACCAAATTGAACAACCATCCATACAAGAAAGCAACTTCATGAGAAGCAAATATCAGGTGAGTGATCACACTACCTGGTTTTAACTTTATATCACTGAAAGAGGTGCTGAAGAGGGTAGGATAGACAGTCTTGAATTTCCAGTGCCACACCTCCCCCATCCACCAGTGTGGCTGTGTAGCATGGATAAATTATCTATGTGTTTGGGGGAGGGAGAGCACAGTATTGTGGGACTTTGCATTGGAACTCAGTGCTGCCCTGTCACGGTGGGAAGCAACACTGGGCAGAACTTAGACAGTGCCCACAGAGAGAGCATTAAACAGCTGTATCCAGATAGGAATCCACCATCCTAGCAGTCAGAATGTGAGTTCTGGCAAGCCTTGCCATCACAGACCAAAGTGCTCTAGAATCCTAAAATTTGATAGGCAGTCTAGCCACAAAAACTGCAATTGCTGGGCAAGTCCTGGTGCTGTGCTGCATTTGGAGCCAGTGAACTTTGGAGGCATGTGATCTAGTGAGACACCAACTCAGGAGGCCAAGGGAGCGCTTGTATTACCCCTTCCCCAACCCCAGGCACTGCAACTTACAGCTCTGGGAGAACTCCTTCCTTCCACTTGAGGAGAGGAAAGAGTAAAGAGGACTGTATTTTGCAACTTGGATACCAGCTGAGCCCCAGTAGAATATGGTATTAGACAGAGTCCTGAGGCCCCCATCTCAAGCCTTAGCTCCCGAATGACATTTCTAGATACACCCATTGCCCTGAAGGGAAAGACCCAGTCCTGGAAGGATTCACCAACTGCTGACTAAAGAGCCATTAGGCCCCTAATAATCAGAACTGGTACCCAGGCAGTACTTGCTGTGGGTTTTGGGTGAGAATCAGAGAGTGCTGACTTCAGTAGGAACCCAGCACACTCCCAGAAGTGTTAGGTATGGGGAGGGACTCCTTCTGCTTGAAAAAAAAGAGACGGAAAAGTAAAGGGGACTTTTTCTTGTAACTTAATTATCAGCTCAGCCCTAGTGGGGTACAGTGCCAAGGAGGCTCTGATTCTGGACCTTGTCTCTTAGAAGACATTTCTTGACCTGCCCTGGGCCAGAGGGAAGGCCACTGCCTTGAAGGGAGAAGCATAGGTCTGGCAGCATTTACCACAAGCTGACTGAAGAGCCCTTTGGCTTTAAATGAACATTGGTGGTAGCCAGGCAGTACTTGCCATGGGCCCGGGGCAGTAGCAGCCACAGAGAGAGGCCCCTTTGCCTGTGAAACAGAGAAGAAAGAGTGGCAAGGACTTTGTCTTGTGGCTTTGGTGCCAGCTCAGCTGCAGCAGAATAGAGAACTAGGTAGATTCCTAAGGTTTTCAGCTCCAGGCCCTTGTTCCCAGATGAGGGACCCACCCAGAGTTAGGGAAACTCACTGCCCTGAAGGGAAGGATACAAGGCTTACTGGCTTTGCCATCTATTGGTTGTAGGGCTAGTACCTTGAGCAAACGTAGGCAGTAGCTAGGCAATGGTTACTGCAGGCCTTAGATGAGACCCAGTGGTGTGCTGGCTTCAGGTCTGACCCAGTGCAGTCTCAAGGGTGGTGGCCACATGGGTGCTTGTGTCACGCATGCCTCAGATCCAGGCAGCTCAGGAGAGAGAGAGAGAGAGAGAGACGGACAGACAGACAGACTCTGTTTGTTTGAGAGAAAGCAAGGGAAGAGAATAAGACTCCCTACCTAGTAATCCAGAGAATTCTTCTAGATTTTATCTAAGATCACCAAGGCAGTACTTCTATGGGTCTGTTAGAGACATGGTGTTATTAGGCCTGGGGTGCCCCCTAATGCAGATACAGCTGCAGTGACTGAAAAATTATATCACAACACCCAAGTCCCCTTGAATAGCTGGAAAGCCTTTCCAAGAATCATGGGTACAAACAAGCCAAGACTGCAAAGATTACAATAAATACTTAACTCTTCAATGCCCAGACACCACTGAATATCCACAAGCATCAAAACCATTCAGGAAATCATGACCAAACCAAGTAAATAAGACATCAAGGGTCAGTTTTGAAGAAACAGAGATACATGACCTTTCAGAAAGATAATTCAGAATAGCTGTTTTGAGGAAAGTCAATGAAATTCAAGGTAACACAGAGAAGATATTCAGAATCCTATCAGATAATTTTTTAAAAGACTTAAAATAAAAGAATTAAGCAGAAATTCTGGAGTTGAAAACCGCAGTTGACATACTGAAGAATGCATCAGAGTATTTTAACAGCAGAATCAACTAGGCCGAAGAAAGAATTGGTGAGCTTGAAAACAGTCTATTAGAAAATACATAGTCAGAGAAGACAACAGAAAAAAAAGAAAAAAAATAATGAAGCATGCCTACAAGATCTGGAAAATAGCCTCAAAAGGGCAAATCTAAGTAAGATATATTGACCTTAAAGAGGCAGCGGAAAGAGAGAGAGGGGTAGAAAGTTTATTCAAAGGGATAATAACTGAGAGCTTTCTAAACTGAAAGACAACAATATTCAAGTACAAGAAGGTTATAGAACACCAAGTAGATTTAACCCAAAGAAAACTAGCTCAAGACATTTAATCCAAACATCCAAAGGTCAAGCATACCGAAAGGATCCTAGAAGCAGCAAGAGAAAACAAACAAATGACATACAATGGAGCTCCAATACATCTGGCAGCAGACTTCTCTGTGGAAACATTACAGGCCAGAAGAGAGTGGCATAACATATTTAAAAGGCTGAAAAAAAAAAAAAAAAACACTTTTATCCTAGAATAGTCTATCTGGCAAAAATATTCTTAAAACATGAAGGATATATATAAAGACTTTCTCAGACAAACAAAAGTTGAGGAATTTTATCAACATCAAACCTGTCCTACAAGAAATGCTAAACGGGATTCTCTAATCTGAAAGAAAAGACTATTTATATAACATGAGGAATCATAAATCATCTGAGGGTACAAAACTCACTGGTAATAGTAAGTACAAAGAAAAACACAATATTATAACACTATAATCATGGTGTACAAACTACTCATATCTTGAGTAGAAGGACTAAAAGATGAACAAATCCAAAATAATAACTAGAACAACTTTTCAAGACATAGTATAATAAGATATAAATAGAAGCAACAAAAAGTTAAAAAGGAGGAAGACAAAGTTAAAGTGTAAAGTTTTTATTAGTATTCTCTTTGCTTGTTTGTTTATGCAATCAGTGTTAGGTTGTCATCACTTTAAAATAATAGGTTTAAGATATTATTTGCAATCCTCATGATAACAGAAAATAATAAAATACAACAGATGCACAAAAAATGTAAAAGCAAGTAATTAAAACATACCACCAGAGAAAATCACATTCACTAAAAGAAGAAAGGAAATAAGGAGGAACAGACCACAGAACAACCAGAAAACAAATAACAAAATGGCAGGAATTTTTACTTAACAATGATAACATTGAAGGTAAATGAACTAACCTCTGCAATCAAAAGAGCATGGTGACTTGTGCCTGTAATGCCAGTACTTTGAGAGACCCAGGGGGGTAAGATCAACTGAGGTCAATAGCTCTAGACCAGCCTGACCAACATGGTGAAACCCCACCTCCACTAAAAATACAAAAAATTAGCCAGACATGGTGGTGGGCACCTGTAATCACAGTTATTCAGGAGGCTGAGGCAGGAGAATCACTTGAACCTGGGAGACAGAGGTTGCAGTGAGCCAAGATCACGCCATTGCACTCCAGCCTGGGCAACAAGAGCCAAACTCTATGTCAAAAAATAAAATAAAATAAATAAATAATAAAAAAAAAGTGATTGTTTAAAAAAAGACCCAATGATCTGTTGCCTACGAGAAAAACACACTTCATCTCTATAGACAGATATAGACTGAAAATAAAGGGATGGAAAAAGATATTCCATGAAAATGGAAACCATAAAAGAGTCGGAATAGCTATATTTATATCAACCACAATAGATTTCAAGATGGAAATGATAAAAAGAGACAAAGAATGTCATTATACAATGATAAAGGACTCAATTCAGCAAGAGGATATAACAATTGTAAATATATATGCACCTTAAACTGAAGTACTCAGATATATAAAGCAAATATTATTAGAGCTAAAGAGAGAGATAGACTCTGATATAATATGACATAATAATAGCTGGAGACTGCAACATCCCACTTTCATCATCCAAATAGAATATCAACAAAGAAACATCAGACTTATTATTCACTATAGGCCAAATGGACCTAATAGATATTTATAGAACATTCATCCGATGGCTGCAGAATATACATTCTTCTCATTACATGAATCATTCTCAAAGATAGACCATATGTTAGGTTTTGGATTTCTTCATGATCCAATCTTGACAGAGTAAGACTGAAAAGAAAGATGAAAGAAAGAAAATAAGAAAGAAGGAAGGAAGGAAAGATGGATATCAGAGCAGAAATAAATGAAATTGAAATGAAGAAAACAATACAGAAGATCAATAAAAGAAAGCGTTGGTTCTTTGAAAAGATAAATAAAATCAACAAACCTTTAGCCAGACTAAGAAAGAGAGAGAGAAGACCCCAGTAAATAAAGTCAGAGATGACAAATGAGACATTACAACCTATACTATAGAAAATCAAAGGATCATTGGAGCCTACTATGAGCAACTATATGCCAATAAATTGCAAAACCTAGGAGAAATGGATAAATTCCTAGACACATACAACTTACCAAGATTGGACCATGAAGAAATCCAAAACCTGAACAGATTAATAACAAGTAAGGAGATCAAAGCCATAATAAAACTGTCCCAGCAAAGAAAAGCCAGGGACCCAATGGCTTCACTGCTGAATTTTACCAAACATTTAAAGAAGAACTAATACCAATTATATTTAAACTACCCCCAAAAAATAGAGGAGGAGGGAATACTTTCATGCTCATTGTATGAGGCCAGTGTTTTCCCTGATACCAAAACCAGACAAAGACATTAAAAAAAAAAAAAAAAAAACTTCAGGCCAATGTTCTTGGTGAACATTGATGCAGAAATCCTCAGCAATATACTAGCAAACTGAATTCAACACCACATTAGAAAGATTAGTCGTCATGACTGAGATTTATCCCATGGATGCAAGGATGGTACAACATATGCAGATTATCACTGTGATACATCATATCAACAGAATGAAGGACAAACATCATATAATCATTTCAAATGATGCTGAAAATGCATTTGATAAAATTCAACATCCCTTCAAGATAAGAACCCTAAATAAAACTGAGTATAGAAGGAACATACTTCAACATGATAAAAGCCGTATATAACATACCCGCAGTTCGTAGCATACTAGATAGGGAAAAACTGAAAGTCTTTCCTCTAGGGTCTGAAGCATGACAAGGATGCCCACTTTCACCACTGTTATTCGACATAATACTAGAAGTCCTAGTTAGAGCAATCAGACAAGAGAAAGAAATAAAGGCATTCAAATTGGAAAGAAAGAAGTCAAATTTTCCTTGTTTGCAGATATTATGGTCTCATATTTGGAAAAACCTGAAGACCCCACAAGAGTACTATTAGAACTGATCAAAACATTAAGTAAAGTTGCAGAATACAAAATCAACATACAAAAATCAATAGCATTTCTGTATTCCAACAGCAAACAATCTTTAAAAGAAATCAATAAAGTAATCCCATTTATAATAGCTACAAATAAAATAAAATACCTAGGAACTTAACCAAAGAAGTGAAAGATCTCTACAGTGAAAACTATAAAACATTGAAGGAAAAAATGCTCAAGAGGACACTAAAAAATAGAAAAAGATTCCATGTTCATGGATTGGAAGAATCAATACTTTTTAAATGTCCACAGTATTGTCCACCCAAAGAATCTACAGATTCAATGCAATCCCCTTCAAAAGACTAATGATGTTATTCACAGAAATAGAAAAAACAATTATGAAATGTATATAGGATAACAAAAGACCCAGAATAGCCAAAGCTATCCTCAGCAAAAAGAATAAAACGGGAGGAATCACATTACCTGATTTCAGATTATATTACAGAGCTATAGTAACCAAAACAGCATGGTACTGGTGTAAAAACAGACACAGAGACCAGTAGAACAGGATAGAGAAAACGTAAACAAGTCCATACACCAATAGTGAGTTCATTTTCAATAAATGTGCCAAGAACATACACTGGGAAAAAGACAATCTCTCCAATAAATGATGCTGGGAGAACTGGAAATCCCTATGCAGACAAATGGAACTAGACCCCTGTCTTCCACCATATACAAAAATCAAATCAAAATGAATTAAAGATTTAAATCTAAGTTCTTAAACTATGATACTACTAAAAGAAAACTTTAAGGAAACTTTCCAGGACATTGTACCAGGCAAAGACTTCTTTAGTAATACCCAACAAGCACAGGCAACCAAAGAAAAAATAGACAAATGGAATCACATCAAGTTATAAGCCTTCTGCACAGCAAAGAAAACAATACACAAAGTGAAGAGACAACCCACAGAATGGGAGTAAATATTTGCAAACAACCCATCTGGGATTAATAACCAAAATACATGACTGGGCATGGTGGCTCATGCTCATAATCCCAGCACTTTGAGAGCCCAAGGTGGACGAACTGCCTGAGCTCAGGAGTTTGCGACCAGCCTGGGCAACACGGTGAAACCTCATCTTTACTAAAATACAAAAAATTAGCCTGGTGTGGTGGTGCACACCTGTAGTCCCAGCTACTCGGGAGGCTGAAGCAGGAGAATTGCATGAACGGGGAGGCAGATGCTGTGGTGAGTTGAGATTATGCCACTGCACTCCAGTCTGGGCGACAGAGCAAGACTCTGTCTCAAAACAAAACCAACCAAACAAACAAAAAACCATAATACATAAGGAGCTCATACAACTCTATAGGAAAAATTCTAATAGTTTGATTTTCTTCTTTTTTTTTAGACGGAATCTTGCTCTGTCACCCGGGCTGGAGTGCAGTGGTGCGATCTCGGCTCACTGCAAACTCCACGTCCCAAGTTCACGCCATTCTCCTGCCTCAGCCTCCCGAGTAGCTGGGACTACAGGCACCTGCCACCACACCGGGCTAATCTTTTGTATTTTTAGTAGAGACGGGGTTTCGCCATGTTAGCCAGGATGGTCTCGATTTTCTAACCTCGTGATCTGCCTGCCTCAGCCTCCCAAAGTGCTGGGATTACAGGCATGAGCCACCACGCTGGCCATAATTTAATTTTTTAAAAGTGAAAGATCTGCAAAGACATTTCTGAAAAGAAGACATACAAATGGTTAACAGGTATGTGGACAGGTGCTCAATATCATTGATCATCAGAGAAATGAAAATCAAAATTACAATGAGATATCATCTCACACCAGTTAAAGCGACTTTTATCTAAAGGACAAATGCTGGTGAGGATGTGGAGAAACAGGAACCCTTATATAGTGTTGGTGGGAATGTAACTTAGTACAACCACTATGGAGAACAATTTGAGATTCCTCAAAAAACTAAATATAGGGCTGCTATATAACCCAGCAATCCCACTGCTAGATATACCAAGAAGAAAGAAAATTAATATATTGAAGAAATATTTGCACTTCTATGTTTACTGTGGCACTATTCACAATAGCCAAGATTTGGAAGCAACCTAAGTGTCCATCAATAAATGAGTGGAGAAAGAAAGCATGGTACTTATAACTACGGAGTATTATTTAGTCTTAAGAAAAAGTGAGATCCTGTCATTTGCAACATGGATAGAATTGCACGTCATTATGTTAAGTGAAATAAGCCAGGCACAGAAAGACAAATTTCACATGTTCTCATTTATTTGGGGAACTAAAAATGGAAACAACTGAACTCATGAAGATATACAGTAGGACAACAGTTTTGTTATTGGACAAATGTACAATAAATTATTTTGTTATTGTACAAATGTACAATAAATAACTAAAATAGCTAAAAAGGTATCACTGGATTGCTCGTAACACAAAGAAAGGATAAATGCTTGAGGTGATGGGTGCCCTATTTGCCCTGATATGATTATTATGCATCGTATGCCTGTATCAAGATGTCTTATGTGTTCTGTGTATATATATATACACATACACACACACACACACACACATCTACTATGTACCTACAAAAATTAAAAGTTAATAATTAAAAAAATATTTGAAACCTGACAATTAAGTGGCAGAACCTGGAATCAAAGCCAGTCTCACTCACAAGCAGAAGCTTCTTACCTCTTTGCTGCTTAGATTGAGTATAAGGCCTCTTATATAGTGAATTTTAGTATTTCCACAAAATTAACCAGTATTTCTGAAATTATCTGATATGCTTTGGCTTTGCGTCCCTGCCCAAATCTCACGTCGAATTGTAATCCTCACGTGTCAGGGGAAGGACCTGGTGGGAGGTGATTGGATCATGGGGGTGGATTTCCCCCATGTTGTTCTTGTGCTAGTGAGTGAGTTCTCATGAGATCTGATAGTTTAAAAGTGCGGCACGTCCCACCTCGCACACTCGCTCGCTCTCCTGCTTTGTGGTAGTAAGACATGCTTGCTGCCCCTTCTCCTCTTGCCGTGATTGTGAGTCTCCTGAAGCCTCCCCAGCCATGAGGAACTGGAGTCAATTAAACTTCTTTTCTTTGTAAATTACCCAGTCTCAGGTAGTTCTTCATAGCAGTGTGAGAAAGGACTAATACAAAACCTAAAGAAAAATGGTTCGCTAACAGAGCTAAGCAGCTAACTCTGTCCATACCGCTACAGAATATCTATTTTCCCAGATGCCCCAGCAAGTGAATTTGCAGAGCAAATGGCTGATGTAGGCTTCCTGCAAGGTATCTTGCAAGGCTACTGGCCTGAAGAAGTAGAGGACTAAAGAGAGGAGCCCTGTTGCATCTTGTGCTGTTTGCTGGTCTGGGTCTGAGGATGAGGGGAGTAAGGAAATAATAAAGAGACAGTTGCCTTAGGAATGGGCCCACTATAGAGAACAAAAGAGGATCACAGAAGAGTATTCTAAAGGTAAACTTCATCTCCTTCCCCATTCCCCAGTCTTGACACACATCTCCTATAAGCCTCCTTGAATTCCGGTGGGAGATGAACTTTTTGAGTTCAGGCTGTGGCTGACTTCTAGGAATGTAAACACATTCTGGTTCCCCTGGGAATGAAGCTAATACTGCAGCTCCATTGTAATTTATTAATCGCAATTATTTCAAGATGAAAATGAAAGCTCACTATTTGGCTGCACACACATGTTACACATAAAAGACTTCAAAATATCAGAAGAACAATTTCCTGTGGGGGAAACAGAGCATGGAGACTCCGACCTCAGGAAGAACCTGGGCCACAGGGCCCCTACTACAACAACCAGACTGGGGCCCCAATTTATGTCTTTGGGTTTTTTGTTATTCCAATGGCCAAATCTCTGTCTTGTGTTGCCTAAGCTGCCTGTGTGGCTCATTTAACACAATGAAACACATCTGCAGTAGTGGAGAAGGTGTCCGTGAGCACCTTCATCACCGTCATTGGCAACATCCATTAGGAAAGACCTTACTTTCTGCAAAAGGACTCTAGTGCTGCCCAGAGACAGCCCCTGGCTCCCTGTCCTCCAGGATGCTCTGATGTAGGTGTGTAGAAGTGAATATGCTGATCACCCACTGAAAAGAAGAATTAAACATCCCAGTGAAAAATCAAAACGAACACTGAAATGTTTACATGTTTATGTAGGAGGCAAAAACAAGTTTGGTTTCAAGTTTGGCAGGGAAAAGAATGAACATGGAACTCATCCATGCACACATTTACTCTGTATCAAATGTCTGCGGCACAAGTGCTCAGTGCCAGCTCTTAGGTGGGACCTGGATGGAGAAACAAAGATGTGTTCCCTGTGGAGTCAAATGAAGAAGAAATTCTGAGAATTCCCTTCGTGGACTGCATGCACCAAAGGGCAGCAAGGACGGCCCACTGAATTAATGAGGGCCGTATTTGTGGAGAAGGTTGGATTTCAGGAATGATTTTTAAGCTAGGTAGAAAAAGAACAGATGGGAAGAGAGGAGGAAGAGGTAAAGAAGTTTGTACAACTAGGACAGACTTTCTCCTGGGGCTGCTGCTGCCACAGTGTGACTTTACTACAGTTGTTTCGATGCTCTCTCCATATCACTCTAAAAGCACAGAGAAGAAGCTTCCCAGGGACTAGGGAAAATAACAGTGTGTGGAGTGCCCTGCGTTCCCGGGGAAAGAAAGATCTGTAACACTGTAATCCTGAACTCCTCTTTGCATCCATATTCAGGGATGCAAAGAGACCTGGGAAATTAGGACGTTTCCCCCAGAAGGAGGAGCTGGATCACAATTACACCTCTCTGGGTCCCGAGAGGGAATTGAGGCCTTGCAGAGGGTCTTCCAGGTGGGGAATAAAGCCCACTCCTCTGTGGCACCATCAGCAGGATATGCTAAGTAAATCATCAAGAATGGCAAGCACTCTGCTGAGTATGCCCTTCTCCTATGCTGGCTCTCTCCTTCCGACATATCAGTGATGTTTATTAAGAGATGACAAGTCTATCAGGCCTTGTGAGCAGTGTTTCACAAGGAGGAGATCTTCCTGTACACCCAGGGAGTGTCATCAATCTTGTGCCCGCTCTAAGCTCAGAGCAGCTGAGAGTGAACAAGGACCCTTCTAGCCCCACCCCCTCTTTCTAACCATCTCTCACTCTCCTCTCCAGTGCTTTGTAGCACAGCAGGAGATGGCAAAGGAAAAGATGCTATTTGCATAAAGCATTTCTGGTAAAGAGATGGAAACAGAAGAATAGAAACAAAACAAAACAAACCCAAAACAGGGTCCTTTTCTCCAATGTCAGTGGCTTTAGGAAATTCATTACATAGTAAGAGCTGGGATGGATAGAGCTGAGACTGTAGAAAGGACTGCCAGGCGTTCAGCTAACATTGTTCGTGTTACAACATTTTTGATATACAAATGATAAGTGAGTTTTATATTATATATGTAAATATTACAGCCATCTCCTTGACGATCAGTTGTTCCTCCTTTCAAATATCAAATTTGGATAGTCCATTAAGTGCAAATAGGCACTGTGTTGTTTTTCCTATGTACATGTCTTTTTTTCTTTCTGGAAAGAAACTTTATGTTGTAAGTATCAGCATCTAATATATTAGAAAAAAGACCCCGTTGTTCTGTGCAGGAAGCAAAATTGATACTAGTAACTAACAATTGCAAATAGACCTATGAATATATGTCTTTTGAATATTATATATGTCACTATATTTGTAAGTCAAATGTGCTGCACGATTATTTTTCATTAGAAGGCCCCTAATCTGGGCCACACAGCTCTGAGTCCTGAAAGACACTCTGTCAGATGGGATAATAATATCATTTTTAAATTTCATGAAACTTATTGAGGCTTACAAATCATTTTTTGGCACTGGTTCAATATTTAAACATTTCAATCTAACACATCATAAGGTTGATTTTTATTTTGGGATGAGAGAGAGGAAATTATTTTTCTGTATCATGAATGCTTCCAAACATTTTTTTGAATCTCGTTCTTCACTATAATACATACTTTTCAAGGATTTTGACACTGGGCTTTGTTCAAAGAAACGAGGAAGGTCATGAAAAATGGCTCTTTTATCCTTTGTGCGGCATCTCTATGACTGTAACAGAATCAGATAGGAATGAAAGATTGGGTTGGTTTAATTCACGTTGGAAAGTCTATGTAAGACTTAGATGCTTGTAAAGTGCTTTTCAATACATAGATTCTGTGATTCGTTTCAATGAGCTATAGAGATCAAGAAATATTGTTTTTAGGATTATAAGAAGCCTAAACTAAACAGATGCATAAGTGAACCTAGCCGAGGTCTGCCTTGGCACTGCAGACAAGGTTCCCTAAGATGTTCCATGTCACAACCCAATGTACCAGAGTATTGTATGCATACATACATGTGAGAATGTGTGTGTGTGTGTGTGTGTGTGTGTGTGTGTGTGTGTTATGGAGGGATTGTGACCATGGGTCAGATCATAAAATCAGTAATGCAATACCAACATCAGTGACTTCTGGTGGTGAGATTAGCTCTGCTCTAGATATCTAAAGCGAATCTTGTTACAGTTAAATGTAAAATTGTGTTATTTTTCCATTTTGATGAGCACCACTGAAGCCAGAAGAGAATACTCTTTTATGGTAAAATAAAATCTGGAAAAAAAATGTTTCCAAAGCTCCAAATTAGTTTATGTAAAATATTTTAGCTTCTATAAAAATATTTTAACTTCTATAAAAGATTAGCCTCCAATGTTAGATTGAAATTTTTAGTTCTGAAAAGAACTAAATATATGTGCATAGGGGAGAAATGATGAATCTCTTCTCCATCACCATGTTGGACATGCTTTGTTTTTTACTTTTTAACAACTTTTTGAGATATAGTTAAAATATCATATAATTCACCTATTTAAAATGTCGTACAGTTCACCTATAAATATATAAAGGCTTTTTATATATTCACAGAGTTGTGCAGCCATCACCACAATCAATTTTAGAATGTGTTCATTACCCCAGAAAGAAACCCCATTTCCCTTAACCATTACCTCCCAGCTTCAGCATACCCCTCCAGCCCCAGGCAAATGCAATCTACATTCAGTTTCTATGGACTTTCCTCTTCTGAGTATTTCATATAAATAAAATTATATAATATGTGGTTCTGTGATTGGCTTCTTTCATTTTGGGTAGTATTTTCAAGGTTCAGCCATGTTGTTGCATGTATCGGCACTTTATTCTTTTTATTGATGATAATATTCCACCTTAAGAATTAATTGAGGGACATTTGAAGTTGTTTTCACTTTTTGGCATGAAAAGAGCCAAATAATGCTCTTACGAACATTCATGTACAAGTTTTTGTGTGGGTTTATGTTTTCACTTCTCTTAGATTATACCTAGGAGTAGAATTGATGGATCATATGATAACCTTGGGTTAATCTTTTGACAAACTGCCAAACTATTTTCCACAGTAGCTGCACCATTTTACATTTCTATCAATAGTATATAAGGGTGCTAATTTCTTCAAATCTTTGAGCATTTGTTATTTGCTGACTTTTTTATTATAGCCGTCCTTGTGTGTGTGCAATGGTATCTCATTATGTTTTTAGTTTGCATTTCTGTGATGGCTGATGCTGAACATTTTGTATATGTTTTTTGGCATTGCATATATATTCTTTAGAGAAATATCTACTTAGATCTCTTGACCATTTTTATTGGATTATTGATCTTTTTATTGAGTTGTAGGAGTCTTTTATATATTCCAGATATAAGTCCCTTATCAGATATATGACTTACAAAAATGTTCTCTCATTCTATGGATCGTCTTTTCACTTTCTTGATAATATCCTTTGGAACATAAGGGTTTTTAATTTTGATGATGTCTAGTGTATTTATTTTCTTTCTCTTTTTAGTGTATGCTTTTGATGTCATGATCTGCTTTATTTTTACACAACTCTTCAGATCAATGCCTAAGCTTTTGAATTCAGGCTGCAACAGGGGTACTGAGGGATATTGAAGGAGAGTGGTATTAAACTGATGGCATTAAAGATAGACACCAGTAAATTTTGAAAATCCAGGTTACAGCTACAGGTATCTTCATAACATACCAAAGTGTCATCACATATTGGTTATAGGAAAATGTGTTGTACAAACAGTTGTTGTCTAAACTTTTCCCATATGTGTAACATGTGAAAACCTAAGGAATGTTTAGGATTTCATTGTATATAGTTGTCACCCAAAAATATACAAGATTGCTTTGGGCTATTTGAAGTCTTTTGTGGTTCCATATACATTTTAGAATTTTTAATATTTTTGTGAAGAATGTCATTTGTATTTTGATAGAGATTACATTAAATCTTTAGATTCCTTTGGGTAGTACAGTGATTTTAACAATATTAATTCTTCCAAACTCGTAAACATGGGATGTCCTTCCATTGTTTTGTGTCCTCTTCAATTTCTTTAATCAGAATTTTATATTTTTCTTATGGGGTTCTTTCACCTCCTTGGTGAATTTATTTTTAGAAATTTTATTTTTTTGTGGCTATTATAAATGGGATTGCTTTCTTGATTTTTGTAGAATATTTTGAGTGATGAACATATATAATGAAATAATAAAAATTTCTTCTAGCTAATTATTGGTATATAGAAATGATATGGGTTTTTTTTGCATGTTGATTTTGTATCCTGCAATTTTACTAAATTTGTTTCTCAGTTCTAAGAGTTTTTTGATGGAGTCTAGTTTTTCTGTATGTAAGATCTTGTCATCTTGCAAGCACGGACAATTTGCTAAGGCAATCCTGTGTGAAAAGAATAACATTGTAGGCATCACACTACCTGACCTCAAAATATATTATAAAACTATAATAACCCAAACAGCATGGTACTGGCATAAAAATAGACACATAGAACAATGGAACAGAAAGAGAACCCAGAAATAAATCCACATACTTACAGACACCTGATTTTCAACAAAGACACCCCAAGAACATACATTGAGGAAAGGACATTCTCTTTAATGAATAATGCTGGAAAAACCAAATATTCATATGAAGAGGAATGAAACTAGGCTTCTATCACCATATACAAAAGTCAGTTCAAAATGGATTAAAGACCTAAATCTCAAACTATAAAAATACTAGAAGAAAACTTAGGAGAAGTGCTTCAGGACATTGGTCTAGGCAGATATTTTTATGGAGAAAACCTTAAAAAAGACAACAAAAATGACAACAAAAGCCAAAATATACAAGTGAGATTATCTCAAATTAAAAAGCTTCTGCATAGTAAAGGAAACAGAGACAGAGTAAAGGACAACCTACAGAATAGGAGAAAATATTTGCAAATTATTTATCTAACAAGGGAACAATACTCAGAATATTCAGACAACTCAACAGCCAACACACACACACACAAATTAAAAATGGGCAAATGATATGAATAGACATTTCTCAAAAGAAGGCATACAAATGTTAAAGAAGTATATGGAAAAAATGCTCAACATCACTAATCATCAGGGAAATGCAAATCAAAACCAAAATGAGATATCATCTCACCCCAGCTGGAATGGCTATTATCAAAAGGACAAAAAATAACAAAGCTGGCAAGGATGTGGAGGAGAAAATGAAACTCCTATACACTGTTTGTGGAAATGTAAATTAGTATAGCCATTATGGAAAACAGTATGGAGGCTCCTCAAAAAATAAACTACTATGTGATCCAATAATCCCATTACTGGGCGTATATCCAAAGTAAAGAAAATCAGTGTGTCAAAGACATATATGCACTCCCATGTTTACTGAAACACTGTTCATAGTAGCCAAGATATGGAATCAACCTAAGTGTCCATCAACAGATGAATGGATAAAGAAAACATGGTATACATACACAATGGAATACTATTCAGCATAAAAAGAATGAAATCCTCTCATTTATAGCAACATGGATGAGTCTAGAGAATATTATATTAAGTGAAGTAAGGCAGGTACAGAAAGATAAATGCCATATATTCTCACTCATATGTGGAAGCTAAGTAAGACCTCATAGAGGTAAAGAGCAGAATAATGATATCTAGAGTCTGGGAAGGGTGAAAAGAAGAGGGCATAGGGAAAGGTGTTGGTTAAGGAACATATAATTATAATCAGATATGAGGAATAAGTTCTAGTGTTCTACAGCACTGAAGGATGACTATAGTTAATAATTATTTATTCTCTATTTTTACATAGCTAGAAGAGAGGATTTTGAATGTTCCCAACACAAAGAAATGATAAATATTTGAGGTGATAAATATGCTAATTACCATAATTTGATTATTATGACTTGTATACAGGTATCAAAATATCACACTTTACCCTGTAAATATGTATGAGTATGTCATTTTTAAATTTTAAAAAATTATACAGTATGCTGCCACCAGGTGGTGATAGCGGCAGCCTTTAATGGACAGTGTCATTGAACTGCTAGAAACAGAGCTAAGACCTAGGTTTTCTGTCTAGCACATTACATTTATAAGAACAACTTTTTAAGATTTTGTTTTAAAACATAAACTTTCTAGTAAAATCAAAAGCCGGATGTTAAGAACATGCACTTAATAAAAAGATGAAGAAAGGAATGAATATTTACTGTGCACTTAATATATGATTTTATATGCATTATTTTATCTAACCTTCATGAAACTCTATCAATATACCTTAATGTCCTCAGTTGAAAGACCCTAACTTCTTTGTCCAGGGTCACATAGCAATGATATACCAGAGTTCAAACTGCCTGTATGTAAAGCCTGTATATCTGTTACTATGCCTATATTTTGTGACTTTCTATCAATAAATAAAGTATAAATTCAGGTTTAGTTAATATTTATGCATCTACTGTACCAAGTACTATGCTAAGTAATTATCACAAATGTGACTACAATTTGGACTTTTTTCTATTAACCCTAATTGTTGTCTTAACATTGTTTAATATGAAGTTGATCTTCCCTTAACTTGATAAGGCTTCTGTTTCTCTCAACCATGTTCTCTATCTCTCTCTCTGTCTCTCTCTTTCTTCTCCCTACCTCCTTAAAACCAAAACCTCCATAAGCTGCTACGTGGTTTGGGGGTTTTAGTGGAGGACTTATTGTCAAGAATTCCTGCAGAAATAAGTCTACAGTTTTCTGGTTTGCAGATTTTCCTGTGTCAGTCTCAGAAACAGTATTTCTTGACTTAGTGTAATAGACACTAATTGGGTGGCAGCCTTACCCATACAGATCCCCTGAACTTCCTGAGGGGCAGAAATTCTGTCTGCTTATTCTCCATTATATCGTTAGCTCCTCAAAATGCTTCTGATGGGCCAGGCGCGGTGGCTCATGCCTGTAATCCCAGCACTTTGGGAGGCCGAGGCAGATGGATCACCTGAGGTCAGGAGTTCGAGACCAGTCTGACAAACATGGTGAAATCCTGTCTCTCCTAAAAATATACAAAAAAAAACAAAAAACAAACAAAAAAACAACAACACAAAATTAGCCGGGCATGGTGGCATATGCTTGTAAGCCCAGCTACTCTGGAGCCTGAGGTGGGAGAATGGCGTGAACCAGGGAGGTGGAGCTTGCAGTGAGCAGAGATCATGCCACTGCACTCCAGCCTGGGCTACAAAACAAGAGTCTGTCTCAAAAAAAAAAAAAAAAAAAAAAAAAAAAAAAGCTTCCGATATATAGGAAGGGTGCATTAAATACTTAGGTATTTTTTAACTGGTTTTGATACACATCTGTCCTCTACTCTTACTCCTGCCCTGCAAATTAGCTATAGCTATTGATCCAGAAGCTTTTAAATCCGAACCAAGGCAGGCCAATCAGTTCTTCTCTACTTCAAATTTGAAACTTTGATAGAAATTATAAGGATGAGAAGCATGGTTGCTCTGACAGTAGCTTCCTGTAGAGCTGGGGTCCTAACTCTTCCAGCCCACTCTAGTTGCTAGTGCTCCTGGGGCTTTTTATCTCTTCCTTTAGTTTTGAACTGCCTTAGTATTCTCACAACGTGGTTCCTCTTTCACTTAACCTCCATGAGGTTAATTTACCAATACATTTAGGCTGTCAGATGTCATGGACAACTCACTGCATTCCTTTCCTCCTTCCCTCCCTCCCTCCCTTCCTTCTTTCCTTCCTTCCTTCCTTCCTTCCTTCTTCCTTCCTCTTCTTCTCCATCTTCCCCTTCTCTTTCTCCATTTCCTCCTCCTCCTTCTCCATCCGCTCCTCTCCTCCTTCCCTTTCTCATCCTTGTCATATTCTTTTTTATTTATTCATTTATTTTTTTGAAACGGAGTCTCACTCTGTCGCCCAGGCTGGAGTGCAGTGGTGCGATCTCGGCTCACTGCAAGTTCCGCCTTCCGGGTTCACGCCATTCTCCTGCCTCAGCCTCCCAAGTAGCTGGGACTACAGGAACCCGCCACCACGCCCAGCTAATTTTTTGTATTTTTACTAGAGACGGGGTTTCACCGTGTTAGCCAGGATGGTCTCGAGCTCCTGACCTCGTGATCTGTCCGCCTCGGCCTCCCAAAGTGCTGGGATTACAGACGTAAGCCACTGAACCCAGCCCTTTGTCTTGTTCTTTAGCCTCCTTTGCTCCTACTGCATTGAGAAAGACTATTTCTCTTGGTTCTATTCTGCCAAAATCCATACAGTAGTTCAGGGCTTCTTTATGTCCTAATATAAAATTCTGCAAGGTTCTTCACGTTTCCCCTTCAGCTTAAGTTTTACTTTCTTTTAAAGAAGAGGAGTATGTTCTGTTTGCTGATATGTATCTCCAGAGGCATCACTGTTTAGGGGTTTTTGACTTTTATATTCATTTCTTCTCCTTATTGTGACAATGATCATCAGACTCTAATATTAATAACTTGTCTCTATAACAGAGCTCCTCAAGATTGATTTCTAAAACAGGTAGGAGACATTGTAGAATATTTGTTTTTACCAGAAGTATAAATAGTTTTCTGAATATTAAAATGGTTTCTTCAAGATTTGGAAAGGATACACAGACAAATGTGTTAATTTGTTTGACTGAGAGTTAGAAAAGTAGAATTTTTTTCAAGAAATAAGATAAGGGTAGAGTCAAACGTGATTAAAGTAAAGCTACAGAGACCGAATTCAATTCAAATGCCAGTATTTCTCCAAAGTCAAGAAAAAGGTAGAGATGTGGCAATGGGAAAGCCTGTGCCTAAGTCATGTGCCTCACACAATGTACAGAAGAATCACCACATCTATAGAGAGATTTACATTCACAATAGTATTTTATATCTTGAGGAAATACCTATGCATGCAAATATTTGAGCTGCTTGCCTTTAATGAATCAGTAGCCAATTACACATAGTTTATGGGCAATTAAAAAACTAGTCATTTCCAACAAGATGGTCATGAAGAAAAAAAAATCTTGTGCCCTTCCTCTTGATGTTATTGCCATCTGTCTTCCCTTTCTCAATCTTAAGTTTGTACCAAGAATGACAGGGAAATCCAGGAGAGTCTTTAAAGAACTTGAAAGCCCAAAGCATTTATGTGGGAGTTGGTGAGACAGTGGGACATGGGACTATGAAAAGCTGCCCTGTGTAGTCATTCAGATTTAGTTTGGACTTTGGATCTTATGAGCATGAGATTCTGGCCTGCAAATAAGAGCAGGCCTGCATGCAGAGGGAGCACTGAAGCAAGACTGACATCAGAAGTGATGGAAAGGAAGAGACACCAGGGCCTGGCTATTCCTTCTGTGCCCAATCACTCCCAGCCATTTCTGTCTTTCGTTTATTAAGTAAAAATTGTATATATTCATGATGTACAACATGACGTCTTGATATACATATGCATAATGATATGATTACTAGACTCATGCTAATTAACATATTCATCTCCTTACGTAGTTATCTTCTTTTGTGTGTATGTGTGGTGAGAGCACCTGAAATCTCTCTTGGTAAATTTCCAGTATAAAATACCTTATTATTAACTATAGTGATCATGCTGTACATTTACATCTCTAGACCATTAATCCTACCTGTGATGTATATACACAAGTTGAGTATCCCTTATCCAAAATACTTAGGACCAGAAGTGTTTTGGATTTTACCTTTCTTTCAGATTTTGAAATATTTGCATTATGTTTACTGGTTGAGCATCCCAAATCTGAAAATCTGAAACCCAGAGTGCTCCAATGAGCATTTCCTTTTGAACGCCATATTGGCACTCCAAAAATTTTGGACTTTTGAGCATTTTGGATTTTCATATTTGGCATGCTCAACTTGTATATATAAAATGGGCAACTATTCGGTCTTAATATAAAAGAAGATTCTGCTTTTTGTGGCAACATGGATGAAACTAGAGAACATTATGCTAAGTGAAATAAGCCAGACACAAAAGGTAAAATATTATATAATCTCAGAAGTTTTTAATAATCTTTCTAGAGAAGTACAGACTCCTGCATTTCCCCAGGACAAGACAAACATGCATAGGAAAGTAGGGTTAGATTTTTTTTTTTTTTTTTTTGAGACGGAGTCTCGCTCTGTCGCCCAGGTTGGAGTGCAGTGGCCGGATCTCAGCTCACTGCAAGCTCCGCCTCCCGGGTTTACGCCATTCTCCTGCCTCAGCCTACAGGCGCCCGCCACCTCGCCCGGCTAGTTTTTTGTATTTTTTAGTAGAGACGGGGTTTCACCGTGTTAGCCAGGATGGTCTCGATCTCCTGACCTCGTGATCCGCCGTCTTGGCCTCCCAAAGTGCTGGGATTACAGGCTTGAGCCACCGCGCCTGGCCAGGGTTAGATATTAAGATAGGAATCTGTTTAATGATGTGAACTCAGGAGCCCATGATAGGGTAATGGAAATCTAACCCATTTCTGTTAGGGAATTTTGCCAGCCCCTAAGGTGTGCTTTCTGCCCCTTTTAAATGTACTTCTTCCAGAAATAGAGGACAATCCTTAATGATCCTTCAAAGCATAAAGGAGATTCCTTTACCTCACTTCCTCTAGGTAGAGTGAGTAACTCCAAGTATGAGTTCCCATAGCCCTTTTACATGACTCTACTGTATTTTATCCCTTAAAATGTTTATTCTTTTCTTGTTTTCATTTCATTTCATTCACTGATTCACTCAAGCATAATTTGGGCCTCTAACATGTGTCTTCAGTGTGATGGGGGCCTTGTGAATGGTAAATACAGATATTACTAGGAAACATTTCCTGGACCCCAAAGCTCACAGCCTTTGGAAGCAAACATGCAGGTAAGAAAATGATTAAAGCAAGGTGATCAGTATCATTGAACAAGGTGCTGGGAGCACACAGGAGAGGAGGAAACTTTCTGAGAAGATTGGTGAAGGTTCTAGTGGAGATGAGTTGTGAAGGGTGAGAATAAATATTAATATTAAGTGAACAATGACCACAGAATGAAAGTGGGGACAAGCCTAAAGGTTCAGAGATGAATATGTACACATTGTGCTATAGGAGACTTCCGGAGTCTCCTCTGGTCTGCGGTGACACACGTGACTCATGGGAAAGCTAGAGGGGAGGAGGCTCTGGAAGCAAATGGGGCCAGATCCCAGGATTCTAACATACCTTGTTAAGGAACAAGGTTCTTGTTCTGAAGTCAGAGACTGTCAACCTAAGACAAAACAGCTAAGATGCTCCTGAAGGGTTCCACAGGAGAGATGAGGAAGGCTGACAAAAGAAGTGGTAGCAAAGAGGGAGAGGTGGGATCCACCCAAGAGGGGGTGAAATTTTCAAGAATTTGTCATACCAGTTTTACATGAAGCTCTCTCTCTGGGTTCTGTAAACCTGAGAGTGGTGCTGGTCTGTCTGGATTTTTTATCCTAGTGCCTTCCTGTGTGTATGGCAGGGCTTAGGTATACAATCCACACCTACTGGGCAAATGAGTGAATGGGCAACTCACGGTCTTAGAAAAAAAGAGTTTATCTACCTAGTTCTCTTTGGGGATGGGTTCTAATGAAAAAGAGAGGAAAAAGAAGAGAATGAGGGTAATAAAATACATGTTTAATTTGAGTCCATATAGTGAGGGATGGGAATGACCCCCAAGTAGCCATGCCATTGCCTCCTCCCCACCAGCAGCTTCTCCTAAAACTGTCTAGTATGGGCTTACCTTTGGAGGTATTTGACCCACTGCCCACACTTCTCACTCCTTTGAACTGCCCTCTCTCCTCAGAAGCTTTCCTTCTCCTGTCAACAAAGGGCTACCAGTTAGGGCCAACCACCCAGCCCCACCTTCTTAACACAGCACTTAAAAGTCAAATGTTTGAAAGACTTTTTCATGAAGGCTAATAGCACATAGAAAGTACTTGATAAATGGCAACTCTTATTTTTCTCTGCAACTTGAACCAGCTCATTACCTAAAAGTCTCTAGGTCTCTGCTTTCCATGGGAACAAGAAATCCTTCCATGTGTATAAATGAGATTAGCCTTCTGAGTAGCATCTTTGTATTTGGAATAGAGTCTTTCTAGAAATACAATGACTTAAACCAAGGAATGAGTCTAATACCAGAATGTTCAGCTGTGGAGGGAGAGAGGTAGGGGAAGCATTCTAGAGCCAAATGCATTTTGGCTTTTTTTCTTTACATTTTACCCAAATAGATATTTCCCTACCCAGCTGGTGAGGCCTGGCCCCAGAAA
This sequence comes from Colobus angolensis palliatus, assembly GCF_000951035.1. Taxonomy (NCBI): domain Eukaryota; kingdom Metazoa; phylum Chordata; class Mammalia; order Primates; family Cercopithecidae; genus Colobus; species Colobus angolensis. The sequence goes on from NW_012113808.1 coordinate 4,000,571, forward strand.
GACCATATCACTTTGGTTTCTGTCTCTTCATAAGAACCATCCAGAATGGCTTCAATATGTTTTCCATGTGTGGAAGTGGTTGTGACTTTCAAAAGATGTCTTGGTGGGGGATGGATTTGGAGAGCAGGAAAGGGGCTGAGGGGATGAAGCAACCAGAGAAGAACTTTGGCACAGAACAACGCAGAGAGAAGAATGAGGCAAAACCAAAATGAAATGTACTTCTTTGCTCCATCTTTGCTCAAGTTCTTGCTCAGATCTTACACACTGTCTAATTCTGTTTGCAGGGCATTGTAACCACACAAAAAACAAACACATTTATTTCTCCTTACTCTCTTCCCTCTCTCTGCCGGGCATTTATTGCTTCCTAAGGGGTAGTTTGCTAGGCCCTATGGACATAAAGATACTAAAGAAACAGCCTCTGGTTATGGAACTCATTGACTGGTAGGAAAAGAAAGATGAGTAGAAAATACTGGGATAATCATAGCAAACACTTCAATTCCCCTTACTATGCACCATTCTAAACATAGTACATTTATTCACTCACTCAATGCTTACAACACTATGAAGTAGATACTGTTTTTCAATACTCCCATTTTGAAAATGGGAGGACTAATACACAGAACAATTAAGCGACTCACCTAAGGTCACATATCTAGTGAATGGTCAGGCTGGGATTCAATCCCAGGCCACTTAGCTGCACCCTGGAGCACTTCCTCTACCCGTGATGCTATTGTGCCACAGAAGACAGTCTCAGCCCCGTCACCTCTGGGAAAGTTTCTTAGAGGAGATGGTGCCTCCATTTTGAAAATGAATACGGGTTGCTCAGGCAAAGTAAGAAGGGGACCGGTAAGGTGAAAAGGGAATTCCAGTTAAAGACAATGTCAAAACTTGCAGGTGTGAAGGCATGGCTTGCACAGAGACTCACAAGCAGCACAAGACCGCTGGGAAGGATGCAGGGTATTGTGGTAAACCCAGAAGCTGGAGAGGTAGGTAGGAGCCAGATCTTGAAGGGTCTTCTATTTCAAGCAAGGAAATGTGGACTTAATTGTGAAAGCTTTGAGGCACTTCTGACGAGTTCAAGGATTAGCAGACTTGAATTACAGATGCCCCAGCTCTCATTCATGTGCATTTCTGAAAACCATATTGTGAAGTCTGATGACTCCAAAGAGAGCAGTCATGCCTTGCTGACCATTCTCTCTCTCCCGACTCTGGACCTGCCCTCAAACACAAAGATAGTCTTTTGCTCATTCATTCATTTATGCAACATTTATTTAACAAATATTTATTAAACACCTGTTGTGTGTTAGGAACTGTGCTAAAGGCTGACATTGCAAATATAAAAATGAAACACAGACCCTGCCCTGAGAGGGACAGTGTCTATTGGGGAATTGAAAATATAAACACATAGCTTCAAAGCAATAGGCAAAATGCTATTAGTGGGCATATTCGGAGTCCAGATGATGAATGATAGAAGAGGCAACAGATCTTAATGTTTAAGCACACAGACTCTGAAGCCTCGCTGCTCTGGATTCACATCCCAGCTCTGCCACGTGATACCTGTATGATGCTTGGCTAGTTATTTCATTACCCTGTCTCTGTTTCCTCATCCAACAAATGCAGATTATAATATTAACTACCTCATAGGGTTGTTATGAAGATTAAGTGAGTTAACATTTTAAAGTTTCTTAGTACACTACACAAACAAAAACTCTGAAGTGACAGTGTTCCCCAGTAGATGTCACTACTACATAGCTAGTTAGGTGAGATAATATCTGAGTTCAGGTTGACCACATTAAACATTCCTTGAGAAAATTGATACATAAATGGCTTTCTTCCCAAAATACAAAAATATAGCAGAGGGTAGGGGTGATGATCACCTGTTTATAAAAGGTTCTTCTAAATCTCCAGACCCACTTGGAAGTTTTAAACTTTCTCTATATTGGCTCTCTGCTGGAAGCCATTTTCTCTCTGCTTTCTAGCAACTTGGATTTGATTCCTTCAACTCAGACCTTATCAGGGAGCACCTACTCCTTTCTAAGATTTGCAAGTCATTTCTGTGAAAGCACGTGAATAACAATCGACAGAGGCCACCGAGGCCTAACTCTTAAAGGAACTAAAATGGAAAATTGGGACACAGTTGCCTAAGAAGGACCTTTGTGAAGCTGCAGGAGGTAACTTCACTTGGGCTAGCTTTATGACAACTAAGGCCGAGCCTACAGCTTTATTTTCCATCAGCTGACAAAGGTGAAAGCTCGGTATTTCTGATTTTGCTCCGTGACTTCTATGGATCTCAGCTTAGGGACAGCATTGGGTGAAGGTTTTTTTGTTTGTTTATTTGTTTGTTTGTAGTCTGTTTTTTTTTTTTTTCTGGTTCTTGATTCTGACATGACCAGCTTTTGAGGTAAAGTGAGTAGGCTAAGATCACAGGGATAATCATGCACTCATTTACTTGCCAGGTTTTTAAGAAAAGTCTCCTTTGGTCCAGACTTTGTGTGAGGTGAAAGGACACAGAGACGCATGGCCCATTTCTTCAAGCATTTTACCATCTGGACTTCCGTGGGAGAGACAGACGCGTAAACATGTAAGTAAAGTGCAACCATTTAAATATGATTTAATAAATGTCAAAAAAGTTTATAAAGAAGAAATTGAGAGGATGACATGTGACCTTTGTATTAAAGGATTAATAGGAGTTTGCCATGTAGAGAAATGAGAGAACATTCCAGATAGAAATGTTACCATTTAATTCAATTCTGACACTAACTGCCTGAAGTAAGTTCAAACTCCGCAGGTTAAGGGCTCAGACCCACAAGACTGCCCCCCACTTCAGAAGCCAATCATAAGTAGAGGTTCCCCAGGTTGCCATGATTTTATATGTCTCGGCTACAAATCAGGAGTCTCCACAATCGCCTTCTCAGTTTCAGTAATTTGCTATAAATGACTCTCAGAAATAGCGAAACACTTTACTTACACCTACCAGTTTATTATAAAGGATACAAATGAACATCCAGGTAAAGAGGTACATAGGGTGAGGTCAGGAGTCTGGAGCAAGGAGCTTCTGTCCCTTTGGAGTTTGGGGTGTGCTGTTCCCCTCTCCAGCATATAGATTCCTTTACCAACCCAGAACCTCTCTAAACCCATCGTTTAGGGTTTTTATGAAAGCTCAATTATATAGGAATGATTGATTAAATCATGGGCCATGGGTGATTTGCTCAATCCACAGCCCCTCTACCCTTCCCTGGAGGTTAGGGACTGGGGCTGAGAGTTCCAACCCACTAGTCACACTGCTAATTCCTCTGGCAACCAGCTCTCATCCTGAAACTATCTAGGGGCTTCCAACCATCAGTTATCTCATTAACATAAACTCAGGTATGGTTGAAAGGAGCTTGTTACGAATAACAAAAGATGCTTCTCTTACCTCTATCACTTAGAAATTTTGAGGGTGTTAGGAGCTCTGTGCCAGAAACTGCAGATGAAAATCAAATATATATTTCTTATTATATCACGGTATTACAGAGGGTAATTTTAGGTATATGTATTTCTTATTATATTACAGTATTACAAAGGGTAATTTTGGGTACATAGCGCAGTTTGCTTTGGCCCTTGTGAAGGATGGCTCTGGTAATAACTCAGCCTTAACATGTACTAGCTAATAGTAATGATGATGTTAATAATTGCTAATCTTGTTGAGTGCTATCTGTCAAGCACTGTGCTAAATGCTTTCTGTGTATTACCTCATCTAATCCTCATAATCCTATAAAGAAGGCAGGATAGAATCAGACTCTGGAGCAAAGCTTGGGCTTCAGCCATCTGGAGCCAGACTGCCTGGGTTTACATACTGACTCTTTCTTATTAACTGTGTGACTTCGGAAAATTGCTCAATCCTATTTGTGCCTTAGTGTTTCCATCTATAAAATGGGGATAAAAGCACCTACCTTTGGCATATGAGTTTATTTTTGGAGAGGGCACCTCAAGAGTTAAACTGGGCTGCAAGCTGCCTTAGGTGTGCAGAGCCCAGAAAGATTTGAAAACCCTGCTCTGTCTCCAGCCGGCACTACCCATTCTTCACTGTGAATGAATTCTAGAAATTCAACAGGTACAAGCAATCACCGGAAAGCTATTTGTTGTGATTGGAAAACACTCAAAGAAATGGAGTGCTTCCTAGATGATTTAATATTTTAAAGGTGGCACATGCGAATGAGTAAGCTCAGGGTACATGAGCGAGTTTACATTCCACATCAAGGTTTTACTTAAAGTTTACATTTTGTTTAAATGAGAAGTAAGATCAATGTAATATGGCTTAAACCTTTCTCAGAAATTTATGGCTTCTTTTAATAAACCTCATAAAAAACCCTTTTAAACATATGCAGCGTTCTTAATGTAATGGTTCCATTCTTGAAATATATAGTATTTAGATTGCATCTAAAATGCTGTAAAAGTATCACAAAGGCTGTAAAAATATTGTTAACGGGAAGAAATCTTTTAGGGGGATAAATATTTTCTTGGAAAAGGAAAAAGCTGTGAACCTTTTAAGCAGGGAATGGCTTGGTTTTGAAAAATAACAATTTGCCTTTTTTATGTTCTTTCTGTGGTTCTACTTCAGCCAATTATTAGATTAAAGCAAGCTGTTGCTACGTGCCCTAGAAACTCAGACGGATTTGATGTTGCACCCTAAGTTTGTGAGGACAAGTTCCATTTAAAGCTTTAATGAGGTCAAGGGAATAAAGAAGGAGGCTGGCTGAGTCTTTTGTGTTATTTTAGGACTGTATCTTAGAATTACGAGGCTTGCATAATGCCATGGAAAGAACACAGAATTTAAAGTTAAAAGCCCTCCGTTTGAGACCTGGCTCTGCCATTTACTAGCTTTGTGACCTGGGCATAATCACTCAAATGCTCTGAGGCTCGATGTCTTGAATCTGGAAAACGGGATTAAGAATACCTGCTCTGGCCACTTGGTAAGGATATTGTGGGGTCAAATGAGATAATGCATGAGAAAGTGCATTGAGAGCCAGAGAGGCATAAAGTGCACATGGACTTTATTTATTTATTTGACAAACATTTATTAAGCACTTATTATGTGCAGACACAGAACATTAGTGAATCAGAGTGAATGTGCAGACCTCATTCAGGTCAACCCTGCTGTTTTCCCCTCCCTTTGTATTTTGGCTGAGCCACTTATAAACCATTTTACACAGATGAGGGTCTATTCTATTATTCAGGAGAAATGTTTGCACCCTCTTTTGGTGTCCTGTTTCCCCCCTATAGATGGCTATCGTCAGAAAAAAATTTATTAAGTGTAACTTAAGACACATATAGTGTGATTAATAAATAGAGAAGTACCCCATGCTACAGCTGGAAAGAACACTGAGTCCAACCTCTTTATAACACAGATGGGGAAATAAAGGTTCACAAAGGGGAGATGGTAGGCCCTGCCAAATTCACTTCTCATATGCTTTAGAGAGAGATGGAAATATACGCCACACTACTATACACAAATATCAATACAATGAGAAAAGTAACACTTCTGCCTACTGCACAGACTTACACTATGCGTAACTTCATGAAACTTCATACCTTAGCCTTTCCTAGAAGGACAGTCTTAAAGCGACATGGACAATCAATGAACAACTGAGGTAAAATAGTGAAGGCTGGATGAAGAGAAAACTCTAGCTCCCATCGCTTTTCTTATTTAGCTCCTATTAAAAGATGAAAAGATATTTAGCATTTTCTCTTGGGTGAAGTGCATTTAAAGAAGATTTATCAATTTAGTAGACTATACAGTATTAGGTGCTGATGGCCATTAAGCCATTTGGGTTAATTTTTCTGAGATGTACATCATTTTTAAAAATTTTATCTTCACAGCACAGCTTTTATTAACAAATATCAGAGAACTTTGCAAATATCTAGGGATTCATGTTCTCACTTATAAGTGGGAGCTGAACAATGAGAATACACGGACACAGGTGAGACAGCCAGATGGGAGGTGCTCCCTGGCAGAGCCCCTGACCGGCCTGAGTACTGGGAGGCACACACACACACACTCCACACTGGGGTGGAGCCACAGAAGTTCAGGCCATCTGCAGTGGGGAGGAGCCTGGCCCCTCCTCTTCCTGGGTGGAACCTGGGATTAAAACTGTAAGGTGGGAAGCCTATGCTACGAGGCCTTTCGCTCCGCTGAGCCCTTGTTCCCCCTTTTTTTCCTTTATGCCCAATAAACCCTGCCCTACTCACCCTTCAAACAGTTTGCACGCCTAAATATTTGTGGCTGTGTGATAAGAACCCTGCTTTTAGCTGAACTAAGGAAAAGTCCTGCAACACAGGGAGGGGAACAACACACACTGGGGCCTGTTGGGGGAGGGTGGTAGGGGAGTGGAGAGCATTAGGGAAAACAGCTAATGCATGCTGGGCTTCATACCTAGGTGATGGGTGATAGGTGCGGCAAACCACCGTGACACACGTTCACCTATGTAACAAACCTGCACATCTTGCACATGCACCTGGGAACTTAAAAAAATAAAATAAAAACTAATTTTAAAAACCCCCACAAATATCTAGCGATAATCTCTGGGGCAAGGGGGGCACAATTGCATAAAATTGACCACGTTTTAAAGATAGGGTAACTAAAATCTATGGAAATTTTATGACTTGACTGTTGTGATATCCAGAGTGCATAAATAGGGAGAAAAGAAGGTTCCTGGGCTAACAGATTCCAACAGCACTGCTCTAAATTTGTGGAATTCCTTATCCTGCTGTTGCACAATAATTGAAAGCATAATCCTTAGAGCCAGGTTCTTTGGTTTGAATACTGGCTCCTCTGCTTATCATTTGTACAATTATTGTTTAGTTGCTTAACTTTCTGCACCATCTCTATCAAATGAAGAGAACACTTTTCATACGAGTGTTTTATTCCAAAATATGCAAACGTCTTACTATAGTGCTAACACATAGTATTTGCTCAATAAGTTAACTATCATTATTATTTGTCCTCATAGAAACATGTTTTTCCAGTGTCCTGTCACACACACACACACACACACACCCCTTAATATATTTACCAATAATGCTTACTTTACAGTAATTATCAACATGCTTTCATCGTTAAATATATATTCTTAAAGATATATTTTCTTTTACTTCTACTATTTTATTTAGCTTAACCATGATTTCCAAACTCATAATTATTCCATTAGAATGTGAGGTCTGACACCTTTTCCAGGAAGGGAAAATCTTTTTTTGTTATATGGGACCTCAGTAATTTTCCTGAAGGAAATTTTCTCCTTTGTTCCGTGGTGCACCTATTCTGGCACTTTCTTCCTCTGTAGTGTCTCCTGTTAAATTCTTTTCTCACCATGTTCATTTTTTTTTTTTTTTTACCCTTGTCAACACTTACATTGGTGTAACCCTTTTTGCCACTGAAGGCTGTGGTTCCCAGATCCCTTCAGCTTTAAAGATCAGAATAAGTCGCAAAGAAGTCTGTCTCTAGTAAAAACTCTACTCCCTCTTTATGAATTCTAGAATCTTGCAATTACTCTGAATGTGTCCAGGAATCCTCAGGTTTCTACATGTGTTCTCTAGTCCTTGGCTATGATGTATTCCCCAATATATTTTCATCCTTCTTGTCCATGCCCCAGTGGTGATGTCCCTGGTTGCCAAAATTACTGACACTCCATAGAAGCAGTCAGTGTCATTGGTGCTGACTGAGAATGCAGTCACTGTTGTTGGTGCCTATCACTAACTCCTCCTTTCACCCGCACCATTCAGGATCCCACGAAAACTGCTCCAAGTTTCACTTTATTGCCCAAACTGGTACTACCAATGCCAAATATATTTTTTAGAACCCATCTCTCAGAGTATCCAGCACCACCTCTCTGACAGAGCTCTGAATGTAATTTTAATTAGTTATTGAAGGTACTGGCCTGTATTAGTCCGTTTTCATGCTGCTGATAAAGACATACCCGAGATTAGGAAGAAAAAGAGGTTTAATTGGACTTACAATTCCACATGGCTGGGGAGGCCTCAGAATCATGGCAGGAGGTGAAAGGCACTGCTTACATGGTGCCGGCAAGAGAAAATGAGGAGGATGCAAAGGCAGAAACCCCTGGTGAAACCATTAGATCTCATGAGACTTATTCACTACCTGGAGAACAGTATTCAAGTTATCTCTCATAGAGTCCCTCTTATAATATGTGGGAATTACGGGAGTACAATTCAAGATGAGGTTTGGGTGGGGACGCAGAGCCAAACCACATCATGGCCCCAGGGCTTTATCTCTTTTAATTTGTCATCGCTTTATTATTGGTAGTACTTTCATGGTACTCGAGCGTCAGCCCAGGGACCTGGCTTGTGAAGACTCACAGTAATTTATATCATCATCTTCTTCGAAATGCTTTCCCTTCCATTTTGGCTTATTTTCCTTGAAACAAACTTGTTCAACTCCACTTCTGTTTAACTTTAGCATCAAACATTTCTCAAAATACTCATCTTCAATATAAGTAAACCTTTTTCAGGTATTTAGTATCAATTGTTTATTGATTTGTCTAATAAGTTATTTATTCAGCAAACCTTTATTTAAAACTAATTATGCCAAAATGAGAAAGAGTTAGCTAGTAGAAGAATAGGGGCAGTTCCAATAGTGGGAACAACAGCTGTGAAGGCCCAGAATTGAAACAGAAAGTCCTCTTAAGGATGAAGCAATGTCATGCATACCTAAAATAACTAAAAGCAACACTTTGATATGAACAGAATAGAGTGCAGAAGAGAACTGTGGAGGAGGAAGCTAGAAAGGTTGGCCAAGGCCATTTCGAGAGGAATCTTATATACATATTAAGAAATTTAGAGGTTGTCCTGAAAATATGGGGTTCCAGTAAAATATTTTAAGCAGCAGAATTACAAAATGAGATATATGTTTTAGAACGAAGACTCTAGGATGGTGTAGGAAGTGAACTGGTGAAAGTCCCAACAGGAGGCAAGGAGACAAGTTAAAAGGCAATTTTTGTTTTGTTTTGTTTCATTTTTTTGAGATAGTCTCTTTCTGTCACCCAGGGTGAAGTGCAGTGGCGCCATCTCGCCTCACTGCAACCTCTGCCTTCCAGGCTTAAACAATCCATCCACCTCAGCCTCCCAAGTAGCTGGGACCACAGGCTCCCGCCACCACACCAAGCTAACTTTTGTATTTTTAGTAGAAATAGGATTTCTCATTGTTACTCAGTCTGGTCTGGAACTCCTGGGCTCAAGCGATCCACCTGCCTCAGCCTCCCAAAGTGCTGAGATTACAGCTGTGAGCCACTGTGCCTGGTCAAAAGTCAGTTTTATAACCCTGAAGAGAAATGATGGTGGCTTGAATTGAGGAGCCTCAGTGTGGATGGGAAGAAGTGAACCTACAGGATATGGTGGTAACTAGAAAAGGATTCTTATGTCTCTGGCTTCTGAAATACATTGGGTGGCATTTTTCACAGAGGAGGAAGGAGGATGAGGAGGAGTTCATTGGAGCATAAGATGGAGTTTAGGCTGACATGCAGGAGTGGAGGCAGATGTCAAAAATATGCAGTTGTATATTAGCCTAGAGCTTAGAAAAAAGTTTTGTGCTAAAGACATTTATTTCTGATGTCCAATTCCTATGATGATCATAGTTTAGACTCCCATGTATGTTGTTGGAGAGAACATAAGATCCGTGATAGAAAATATTAACAATGATAAAAACTCATATTTAGCCCGTATGTGTCAGGCTCTGTGTTAATTCTTTTAGCATGTTAATTTGTTTAGTATGTTATTTCGCACATCAACTGTACGAGGTAAGAATGAAGCCAGTTATACAGTTGAGGAATGGAAGATCAGTAAGGTTATAATACAATGCAAAATCTTATTAGCCTTTATAAGTAAGGACTCAGAAGGAGATATGTTTACTTTCAAAAACAAATGTTCTTCCTCAAATAATACTTTCATGGGACAGACATACCTGGGTTTATATTCTGTCACTCATTTGTTGAATGAACTTGGTCAAGTAACCAGACCTCACCAGCCTTCTATTTAATCATGTATAAAAACTGGTTAAAGACATCTACCTCTCTAGCTCACAGAGCAGATGAAGGAACGAGTTAGATTATACATGGAAATTATTTAGTGTAATTCCCAGCATGATGGGTACCCAATCAACAGTAATATAACTGGCTTCTCCAGTTACAGCATTTCCCTCTCTGTGTCTATCCTTCAATATGTGGATATTTGTTATTCATTTAAAAATATTTTCAGAGTTCTACTGTTAGTATCATCTCATTCCATGTAAAATCAGAACAGAAAACACTTTTTTTAAAAATTATACTTTAAGTTCTAGGGTACATGTGTACAATGTGCCGGTTTGTTACATATGTATACATGTGCCTTGTTGGTGTGCTGCACCCATTAACTCGTCATTTACATTAGGTATATCTCCTAATGTTATCCCACCCCCCCTACTCCCTCCCCACAATAGGACCCGGTGTGTGATATTCCCCTGCCTGTGTCCAAGTGATCTCGTTGTCCAATTCCCACCTATGAATGAGAACATGCGGTGTTTGGTTTTCTGTT
>NW_012113808.1:4011800-4012341 GCF_000951035.1 Colobus angolensis palliatus
CAGAAGCTCTTTAGTTTAATTAGATCCCATTTGTCAATTTTGTCTTTTGTTGTTGTTGTTTTTGGTGTTTTAGACATGAAGTCCTTGCCCGTGCCTATGTCCTGAATGGTATTATCTCAGTTTTCTTATAGGGTTTTTATGGTTTTAGTTCTAACATTTAAGTCTCTAATCCATCTTGAATTAATTTTCATATAAGGAGTAAGGAAAGGATCCAGTTTTAGCTTTCTACTTATTGTTAGCCAATTTTCCCAGCACTATTTATTAAATAGGGAATCCTTTCCCCATTTCTTGTTTTTGTCACGATTGTCAAAGAACAGATGGCTGTAGATGTGTGGTATTGTTTCTGAGGGCTCTGTTCTGTTCCATTGGTCTATATCTGTGTTTTGGTGCCAGTACCATGCTGTTTTGGTTACTGTAGCCTTGTAGTGTAGTTTGAAGTCAGGTAACGTGATGCCTCCAGCTTTGTTCTTTTGGCTTAGGATTGTCTTGGCAATGCAGGGTCTTTTTTGGTTCCATATGAACTTTAAAGCAGTTTTTTTCC
>NW_012113808.1:4016671-4062095 GCF_000951035.1 Colobus angolensis palliatus
GCTGCGTTCCTTTGGAGGGGGAGATACACTCTGAGTTTTTGAATTTCCAGCTTTTCTGCACTGCTTTTTCCCCATGTTTGTGGTTTTATCTGCCTTTGGTCTTTGATGATGGCAACATGCTGATGGGGTTTTGGTGTGGGTGTCGTTTCTGCTTGTTAGTTTTCCTTCTAACAGTCAGGACCCTCAGCTGTAGGTCTGTTGGAGTTTGCTTGAGGTCCGCTCCAGACCCTGCTTGCCTGGGTATCAGCAGTGGAGGCTGCAGAAGATAGAAAATTGCTGAACAGTGAGTGTTGCTGTCTGATTCTTGCTCTGGAAGCTTTGTCTCAGGGGTGTACTCTGTTGTGTGAGGTGTGAGGTGTCGGTCTGCACCTAGTAGGGGATGTTTTCCAGTTAGGCTACTCAGGAGTCAGGGACCCACTTGAGCAGGCAATCTGTCCATTCTCAGATCTCAACCTCTGTGCTGGGAGATCCACTGCTCTCTTCAAAGCTGTCAGATAGGGGCATTTACCTCTGCCGAGGTTTCTGCTGCTTTATGTTGAGCTATGCCCTGTCCCCAGAGGAGGAGTCTACAGAGGCAGCCAGCCTTCTTGAGCTGTGGTGGGCTCCACCTAATTCGAGCTTCCTGGTGGCTTTGTTTACCTACTTAAGCCTCAGCAATGGCGGGCGCCCCTCCCCCAGCCTCACTGCTTCCTTGCAGTTAGATCTCAGACTGCTGTGCTAGCAATGAGGGAGGCTCCGTGGGCGTGGGACCCTCTGGGCCAGGTATGGGATATAATCTTCTGGTATGCCATTTGCTAAGACCCTTGGTAAAGCACAGTATTAGGGTGGGAGTTACCCGATTTTCCAGGTGTTGTGTCTCTCAATTTCCTTTGGCTAGGAAAAGGAATTCCCTTCCCCCTTGCGCTTCCCAGGTGAGGCAATGCCTCGCCCTGCTTCAGCTCTCGCTGGTTGGGCTGCACCTGCAAACCAGTGCTAACTGTCTGACGCGCCCCAGTGAGATGAACCCAGTACCTCAGTTGAAAATGCAGAAATCACCCGTGTTCTGTGTCGCTCATGCTGGTTGCTGGAGGCTGGAGCTGTTCCTATTTGGCCATCTTGGACGTGCCCCAGAAAACACTTTTTGAGTCAGTAACTAACTAATAAAATGTAGGAGTGGTCACCAAGGAAACTCTATCCTAAAGGAAATAAATTTAGAAAGAAACACATGAGCTTGGCCTGGATCTTCCAGAACCTTAGAAGTTGGGAGCTGGTCCTTCAGTGGTTTGGAGCCAATATCTGATCAACTGGAGTTAAGAAGCTGAGGCTAGATTCATATAGCAAGCTGAAATGGTAACTAAAAGTTGAAACAACAATTAGGTGAGGCAACGAGCTGAGATGAAACCCAGGATGAGGTGGGCTGAAGTAATCTGACACAGAGGTGCCTCCTGGCCTATTAGCACAGAGAGAAGAAAACTCTCACTGGAGGAGAACTTTCTCATAGTAAGCCTTCAGGCCTCCCACAAATTACCAAACAAGCAAGAAGACAAGCTACTATTAATGATAGCAAACAAGTAACTGATTTAGATCGCCAAGGCCTGAAGATGCTAAAGTTGTCAGGTACAGAATATAGAAGAAATCTTTATGCGCTTAAAACAAGAAACTATTGGAAATTTTTTAAAAAATGAAAAAAGTAAATAAATGAAATGTCTAAATACTAAAACCCTAACTTTGAAAAGTCCTTATTGGATACCCGTAAACAGCAGATTAGAGAAAGTTAAAGGGTAAAATAGTAAAAAAGAAATATAGAAATTTTATGTGTATAGTATATATACTTAAATATATATACAGTCATGCGTTATATAACAACTGTGATACTCTCTGAGAAATGTGGTTAAGTGATTTCAGCATTGTGTGAACAGAGTGGTACTTACGCACACCTCACACACCTAGATGGTAGAGCCTACTACACACCCAGGCTATATGGTCTAGCCTATTGCTCCCAGGCTACAAACCTGTACAGCATGTTACTCCCCTGAATACTGTAGGCAATTGCAACACAATGGTAAGTATATGTGTATCTAAACATATTTAAACATAAAAAGATACAGTAAAAATATGGTATAAAAGATAAAGTTTTATTATTTATTTATTTATATTATTATTTTTTGAGATGGTGTTTCACTCTTGTTGCCCAGGCTGGAGTGCAATGGTGCGGTCTTGGCACATCCCAACCTCTGCCTCCCAGGTTCAAGCGATTCTCCTGCCTCAGCCTCCTGAGTAGCTGAAATTACGGGCATCCACCACCATGCCCTGCTAATTTTGTATTTTTAGTAGAAACGGGATTTCTCCATGTTGGTCAGGCTGGTCTTGAACTCCCGACCTCAGGTGATCCGCTCACCTCGGCCTCCCAAAGTGTTGGGATTACAGGTCTGAGCCACCATGCCTGGCAAGAAAGTTTTATCTCTATAGGGCACTTACTATAGGGCACTTACTGTGAATGGCACTTCCAGGACTGGGAGTTGCTCTGGGTGAGACAATGAGTGAGTGATGAATGAATGTGAAAACCTAAGACATTACTGCACACTACTGTAGACTTTAAGAATGCTGCACACTTAGGCTACACTACATTTATACATCTTTTTTCTTCAATAGTAAATTAAGCTTAGCTGACTGTAGCTTTTTTACTGTATACACTTTTAAATTTTCTTTAAGTTTTCAACTCTTTTGTAATTACATTTAGCTTAAAATACAATGTAGAGCTGTACAAAAACATTTTCTTTATATCCTTATTTTGTAAGTTTTTTCTATTTTAAAAATTTATTTTATTTTTTACTTTTTCTTTTTTTTGTTGTTAAAAATTGTTTTGTTAAAACACACACACAAACACACTAGCCTAGGCCTACACAGCATCAGGATCATCAGCGTCACTGTCTTCCACCTCCACACCTTGTCTCACTGGAAGGTCTTCAGGGGCAATAACACACAACTAATCTCTCTGTGATAACAATGCCTTCTTCTGGAATACCTCCAGAAGGACCTGCTTGAGGCTGTCTTACAGTTAACCTTTTTTTTTTTTTTTTAAAAAAAAAGTAAATGGAGTACATTCTAAGAAGTATAGTACAGTGAATCCATGACAGTAACATAGTTGTTTCTTATCATTACCAAATATTATGTAATGTACACAATTGTATGTGCTATGTGTTTATGCTACTGGCAGTGAAGCAGGTTTGTTTACACCAGCATCACTACAAACATGTGAGTAATGCATTATGCCATGACATTATAATAGCTAGGTTGTTGCTAGGCCAAAAAATTTTTTTCAGCTCCATTATAATCCTACGGGACCAACATCATGTATGTGTAGTTCATCATTGACAAAACCATTGTTATGCAGCACACACACGCACACACATATATATACATAGGTATGAAAAATAGAATGAGAAAGTACCACATACATCTAATGGGAGTCTCAGAAGAGACCACAGAGAGAATAGGGAAGAGATTAGAGTTGAAGAGGTAACCGGCTATGAATTTCCCCAAACTGATGAAAAACATGCATTTACCAGCTAAGGAAGCAAAACATATCTAAAGAAGAATCCATAATTTTATTTTGCAAAATGAGTAAAGCACTAACCATAAAAAAAAGGCTGATAAATTTAGCTGTGTTAAATTAAAATCTTCTGTTAATCAAATAGAACCACAAAGAAAGTGAAAGGACAGCAAGCTCTGTACATGTACAAAACCATGCATCCTATGGTATGGAGAGTTTTTTATTTGATATGCTGCAGTTTTACTGTAACAGGTTTCTGTATGAATTTGTTTTATTTTGATTGACACCCTTGAATGTTCAACCTCAGGACTCATGGTCTTTCTTAAATAGACAAAATTATCAGATATTAGTTATTTAAATATGTCTTCTCACCATTCCCTCTCTTTTTCTCCTAAGATCTATGTTGGAGGCTATTAATTTAACCTCTGCATCTCTTGACTTCTCTTTCACTTGAAAAAATTTCAATATCTGTTTCAATGGAACTTTGCAACCAAGCTAAATAAGGTAAAAAAAATGAAACAGTTGAAATCCTAAAGAAAAATTAGTACTGTTTATCTACACTACTGATGCCTTTTGAAATTGAATTTTTACTTAAAAAATAATTTGTAGTGCATTTTGGGTAATATTTTTAGTAATAATTTCTAACTTTATGTCAAATCTAAGAGTTAACTGTATTTCCAGGATTGTTAGTTGTTTTTTTTTACTTCTTTCTATTGTTTCATAATTTCTTAGTATTTGTTGGGAATATTATTCCTTCCTTTATGTGAAAATATTCAAGATATTATTGTAAAGTCATTTAAATACGCATTGTGGCTTTTATTTAATCTCTGATTAATTTATTTCTTTATTGTTGATTTTGGCGGATGTCTTTCTTAACTTTTTTCCTTGTGGGTTTTTTTGTTTTGTTTTGTTTTGTCTTAAATACTTTATCTTCTGTGGAAATGTACTCTGTCTTACTCCTTCCTCCATAGAGTTTTAAGGGTAACTCCAATCGGCCCCTGAGACCCTGGTTCAGAATGCAGCCTTCTATTAGGGTTAAGTGCTTCTACTCCATTTTTATATTCAAGGTATTGCAGTTCTGGTCATTATCTCAGTGGCTTGTCATATATCTGGCTAAAGCTGTGTCTGCTTTCTCCTTCCCCTCTAATTAAGCAGTTTTGTATAATTCATAATGATAGCAGTGTTTGAGACTTTTCACAAGTGGGAGAAGCCCACCTCATTCCTGGTTTTTAGTTGTGAGATTGGTTCTTGTTCCTTTATTTCATAGGGGGCACATTTCAGTCCCCATTATCCAACAGAGTTGTAGCTTTTCATTGCCTTTCCACTTTTGGGCATATAGCTCAGAACACCTGCAGATTCAGTCCCATTTACTATTACACTTTTGCTGCATGGAGATATATATTTTATTTCAGAGTGTTAAAATATATTTGGAGATAGGGGATCATCCTGCAAATATGAGCAAATATGAACTCACCATGCTGTATTTAAAAACAGATTTATTGAGCTATGATCAATATACAATAAATGGTACATATTTTAAGTGCATGATTTGATCAATTTTAATACACATACACATACTTAATCAAGATAATGAACACTTCCAAAAGTTTTCTCATTCCCTACCTGACCACAGCTCCTTGCACTCCATGCCCATCCTGATTGTTGCTACTGATATGTTTTCTGTTTCTATAGATTACTTTGCAGTTTCTAAAATTTTATATAAATTGTATCAGATAATATTTCTATTTTTTTGGTCCAGATTCTTTCATATACAATAAGTATGTTGAGAATTACCTATGTTGTTCTGTGTTTAGTAGTTCCTTCCTTTTTATTATTGACTAATATTTTATTATATGGATGTGCCACAATTTGTTTATCCGTTCACCTCCTGATGGAAGTTGGGCTTATCTCAAGTTTTTGGTTATTATATATCAAACTTCTCTGAACATTTGTGTATCAATCTTTTAATGGATATATGCTTTCATTTATCTTGAATATTTACTTAGGAGTAGAATGACTGAATCATTTGATAGACGTATATTTAACTTTTTAAGAAAATTTCAATTTTCCAAAGCAGTTGTATCATGTTGCATTTCCACAACTCCATATGAATTCTAGTTTTTCTACATCTTTGCAAACACATGGTATGGTCAGTATTTTAAATTTTGGCCATTCTGATAGGTTTAAGATGGTTCTTACTGTGGATTTTATTTGCATGTTTCTGATCACTAATGATGTTAACTATCTTTTCATGAACTTATTCACTATCCATATATCATCATTGGTGAAGTGTCTATTCAAATCTTTTCTTTGAATGTTTTTTGTTTTCTTGTTATTACATTTTCTATTTCTTTATGTAGTTTTGATACTAGTTATTTATTAGATAGATATATGCTTTGAAACAATTCCTTCCAGTTGGGATTGCCTTCATTTTCTTAACGTTGTATTTCAGAGCAAAAGTTTTAATCTTGTATGAAGTCAAATTGATTAATTTTTCTCTTTTGGTTTGTGTTTTTTGTATTATATCTAAGAAATATTTGCCTAGCCCAAGGTCACAAAATTTTGTTTTCCATGTTGTCTTTTAGAAGTTTTGCAATTTTAAGTAGTATCTCTAGGCATATGATCCATCTTGAATTAATTTTTGAACATGTTGCAAAATAAAGATTGAAGTTTAGTTTTTACTTGTGGATATGCAGTTGTTGCAACCTCATTTGTTGAAAATGCTATCTGCTCTATACTGAATTATCTTTGCACCTTTGTAGAAAAAATCAATTGATTATAAGGATGGGTCTATTTCTAGACTCTCTAGTCTATTACATTCATGTGTCTGTATTTACATCAATACTACATTGTTGTGATTACTGTGACTTTATAATAAGTATTGAAGTAAGATTGTGTGAGTCATCCAGCTTTACTCTTTTGTTCACGGATATTAGAAATATTCTAGGTTCTTTGCATTTCTAGATGCATTTCAGAATCAACTTACTTATTTCCACAAAATCTGCTAGAATTTTGACTGAGATTGTGTTGAGTTATGCACCAATATTGAAAGAACTGAATGACATTTGTGTAACACTCAGTTTTCTAATCAATAAACAAGTTATGTCTCTTCAATTATTTAGATCTTCTTTAATTTCTTTCCTCAAGGCTTTGAAGATTTCAGTGAATATATCTTGTACATATTTTGTCAGATTTATTCCTAAGTATTTTATAAATTTTCATGTTTTCATAAACAGTATTTTTAATTCTGATTGCTTATTGTTAGTACATAGAAAGACTTAAGAGGTTTGCACATTTATCTTGTAATCTTGCTAAAAGTACATAATATTTCAAGCAGCTTTTTTGAATATTTCATTAGATTTTCTACATAGATGGTTATGTCTTCAGTGAATAACAAGTTTTACTTGAGATGCATTTTTTTTTTTTAATTATTTTGCTGACTAGTGACTCTAAGTGTACACTGTTAAATACAAGTAGGTAGAGTGTGTATTCTCTCCTTATTCCTAATCTTATGGGACAGCGTTCAATATTTCACTATTAAGTGTGCTATAAGCTATAGGTTTTATGAGACTTTCTTTATTAGGTTGAGAAAATTCCTTTCTATTACTAGTTAGCTAAGAATTTTTTGCCTTTAAAAATTTTTAATTATTATGAGTACATAATAGGTTTATGTGATGCTTTGATACACACATATTATGTATCAAATCAGTGTAATTGGGGTATCCATCACCTCAAGCATTTATCATTTCTTTGTGTTAAGAATATTTCAATTCTACTCCTAAGTTATTTTAAAATATACAGTAAATTATTGTTGACTATAGTCACCCTGTTGTGCTACCAAATACTAGATCTTATTCATTCTCTCTAACTATATTTTTATACCCATTAAGCATCCCCACTTTATTCCTCCCTCCCTGCTACCCTTCCCAGCCTCTGGTAATCATAATTCTATCCTTTATCTGTGTGAATTCACTTAAAATTGTTTTTAGCCCTGACATATAAGTGAGAACATGCAACTTTTTTCTTTCTATGTCTAGTTTATTTCACTTAACACAGTGTCCTCCAGTGCCATCGACGTTATTGCAAATGACAGGATTTTATTTTTTTTAATGGCTGAATAATATTCTATTGTATGTATTTACCACATTTTCCTTATTCATTCATCCCTTGATGGATACTTAGGTTGATTTCATATCTTGACTATTGTGAATAGTCCTGCAAAAACATGGGAGTACAGTATATCTTTGATACACTGATTTCCTTCCTTTGGATAAATACCCTTTGCTGAGATTTTTAAAACCAGAAATTGATGTTGGATTTTTTTCAAATGATTATTCTTCATCTATTATGAGTCATTATATATACATATATTTATACATATATATGCATATATAATTATATCCTTATAAACATACATATGCATATATAATTATATCCTTATAAACATACATATGCATATATAATTGTATCCTTATATACATACATATTTTAAAATGATAAATTACATTCATTGAATTTTTAATGTTATATTATCCTTGTATTCCTGGGATAATCCTCATTTAGTCATAATATGTCATCTTTTTATATCTTATTAGTTTTTATTTTATATAAAATAATTTTTGCATCTATGTTAACAAGAAATATTAACTTTAGTTTTTATTTCTGTAATGTCTCTGGTTTGCATATCAAGATAATGGTGGGCTCCACAGAATGAATTGGGAAGTATTCCCTCCTCTTCTCTTTTCTAAAAATCTTTTTGTAGCATTAGTATTATTTCTTCCTTAAATATTTGGTAGAATTCTCACCAGAAAAGTCATCTAGTCTTTGACTTTCTGTGTGGGAAAGTTTTAAACTACAAATTCAAATTTTTAATACATAATGAACCATTCATATTATATACTTTTTCTTATATGAGCTTTGATATTTTGTATCTTCCAAGTAATTTGTTCATTTATCTAAGTTACTGAATTTATTGGCATAATGCTGTTCATACTATTCTCTTATTCTATTAATATCTCTAGAATTTATAAAAGTGGTGACACTTTTCTGATTTCTGCTATTGGTAATTGCTTATTTTCTCTGTTCAAATTTATTGAGATAAAGTTTTGTTGATTTTCCCAAAGCATCCATTTTCAGCTTTATTGGTTTTCTGTATTATCTTCATTTTTTTGTATTTTATTAATTTATATTTCGTTATTACATCCTTTCTTTTACTTACGTTGGGTTTAATTTGCTGTTTTTCTAACTTTTTAATGTAGAAGCCGTGTTTATTGATCTGTAACCTTTGTCTATTTCTCCTTTTATTTCTATCAACTTTTGGTCCTGAAGTTCGGTGACTATGGGCATAAACATTTAGAACTGCTAAATTCATTTTATAAATTCACTCCTTTAGCATTATAAAATAAACTGGTAATATTATTTGCTCTAAAATCCATTTGGTGGGATATTATTATAGTGACTACGCCTGTCTTTTGATTCATTTTATCATAATAAACATTTTTAATCCTTTTAATTTTAACCTATTTATCACTTAATATTCAAAGTGTATTTTTTATAAATACCATATATTTGGGTCTTCCTTTTTTGTGCAATCTGGAAATTTCTTTCTTTTATTTCTGGTGTTGGAAATATTTATATTTAATTTGTATATTAATATGGTTAGTTTAAGTCTGTTATCCTGCTACTTGCTTTTTGTTTCTCTGTCTTTTGTTTTCTTCTACTTACTTTTTGTTTATTTTTAAATTAATTAATCAATTTTTTGATCAGTTTAATATTATTTTATAATTTTATTTCATCTACTTTGTTAGATTACTGGCTATAGCTTTTTGTTGCATTATTTTTAACAATTGTTTTAGTGTTTGTGCTATACATCTTTATCACTATCTACCTTCAGGTGGTAACACTTCACATGTAGGATTTAAATCTTACAATATTAAGGCCTGGCACAGTGGCTCACGCCTGTAATTCCAGAACTTTGGGGGGGCGGAGGCAGGTGGATCATGAGGTCAGGAGTTCAAGACCAGCCTGACCAACAAGGTGAAAACCCCGTCTCTACTAAACACAGAAATTAGTCGGGTGTGGTGGCGTCTGCCTGTAATCCCAGCTACTCAGGAGGCTGAGGCAGGAGAATCCCTTGAACCTGGGAATCGGAGGTGGCAGTGAGCCAAGATTGTGCCATTGCACTCCAGCCTGGGCGACAGAGTGAGAGTCTGTCTCAGAAAAAACAAAAAAGGTCTTACAATACTATAGTTCCATTTTTCCTTCTCTTAGCCTTTATGCTATTGTCATGTATTTTACTTTAATATATTTTATAAACCCCAAAATACGTTGATACTGTTTTTGTTTAAACAACCAATTATCTTTTAGTAAGATTAAAATAACAAGAAAAAATTTTATGTGTTTACCCACATTGTTACCATTTCCAGTGCCTTTCAACTCTTTACACAGATCTGTATTTCCATCTGGCATCATTTTTCTTCTTCTAAAGGCTGTCTTTCACATTTCTTGTAGTGTGTGTCTTCTAATGATTAATTCTCTGCTTTTTCATGCCCAAACAAACTTTTGTTTCAGCTTCACTTTTAAAAAACGTTGCAGATTTACAGTGACATCTTCACTTTTGAATGATATTTTCACTGGATATAGAATTCTAGATTGGCAGATTTTTTTTCTCTTAGTACTTTAAAAAATGTTTTATTGTCTCCTCACTTGCATTATTTCTGAAGAGAAATCTGTTGTCATCCTTATCTTTGTTTCTGTATGCATGTTCCCAACACATAACATGTCATTTCCTCTAGCCATTTTTAAAATGGTTTTCTTCATTCATTATTTTGAATACTGATTATGATATAACTTGGTGTAGTTGTTTTATTTATTTTTCTTGTGTTTCAGATTTATTAAACTTCTTGTATCTCTGAGTTTATGCTTTTCTCAAATTTAGAACATTTTTGACCATTATTTCTTCAAAATTTTTTTTGTTCCTTCTGTTTCTGTCTCCGTCACTATTATTACACATATATCAGGCCCTTCAAAGTTGTTCCACAAACTCATTGATGCACTCTTCTTCCTTTTGTTCTGTGTTTCATCTTGAATAGTTCCCAATGCTTCAAGGCTACAAGTCTTTCCTTCTCTGGCATCTATGCTATCCAGTGTAGGCTTTTATCTCTCACAGTACAATTTACATCTCTGGAAGTTCTATTGGTATTTTTTATATCTTCCATATCTCTAACTCTTTGAATATGTGGAATACATGTGTAATAAAGTTTTTATTTTCTTGTTTTGCTAATTCTAACCTCTGTACCAGTTCCAAGTTGATTTTGATTGATTGACTTTTCTCCTCATTGGGATGGTATTTTCCTACTTCTGTGTTTTCCTGGTAATATTTCTTGGATGCCATACAGTGATAATGTTACTTTCTAGTGTTAGATATTTTTGCATAAATATTCTTGCATTTATTGAGGCAAGGCTCTTTTGGGCATTGAGTAAATCTCAATGCCCATGATTTATGAGGTTTCCAATTCTGACTGATAGGACCAAGGACAATTCCTAATTCTACATGTGTGCTGGGCACTGTTACCACTAATTGTTGCTGGTAATTTTCTCCCAGTCTCAGGTAGTTCTTATATTGCCTAATGTTCAGTGTCTTGTTTCAAATATTTTGTCTTTTTTTTTTTCCCCTTTGGTTGTTTCAGCTGGAAGTATAAATCTAGTCCCTCTTATTTCATCTAGTCTGGAGACAAAAGCCTCTGTTCATCTTTTTACCATTCTTTCTCTCTACATATGTGCTGGGCACTGTTACCACTAACTGTTTCTGGTAAGTTTCTCCCAGTCTCAGGTAGTTCCTATATTGTCTAATGTTCAGTCTTATTTCAAATATTTTGTCTTTTAATTCCCCTTCTGTTGTTTCAGGTGGAAGTATAAATCCAGTCCCTCTTATTTCGTCTAGTCTGGAAACAGAAATCTCTGTTCATCTTTTTACCATTCTTTTTTTCTCTCTGAATTTCATTTTGAATATTTTATATTGTTGTCTCCAACTATGTCTCCAAGTTCAGTCTTTTCTTCTGCATTATGTATTCTGCTGATAATCCCATCACATTAATTTTATCTTAGATAGTACAATTTTTCTGAAAGTTTAATTTGTATCTTTTCCTTTTCCTTTTACTATAGCCAACATGTTAACTTAAAATATTAATCTTTCCTCTAGTTTACTGAACATATGAAAACAGTTACAATAATAGTTTTAACGACTTGTCTATTAATCGTGTAATCTGCGCTATTTCTTGGTCAGTTTAGATGGATTTATTTTCTCTTTATTATGGGCTGTATTTCCTTACTTCTTTGGATATCAGATAATTTTTGATTGGATAACAGACATTTTGAATGTTAATTTTTGTGTGATGTATGTTTCTGTATTCCTAACAGTGTTCTTGAACTTTGTATTGCAAAACAGTTATGTTACTGGGAAACAGTTTAATAATTTTGGATCTTGTTTTTAAGTTTTCTTAGAGGGATCAAAGTAGTCTAAGTCTAATTTTGTCCCACTACAGAGACAGACCTTTCTGAGTACTTTCTCTGATGTCCCATCAGTTATAGTTTTCTACTCTGGCTGATGGGAACAGGCATTGTTTCTGGCTCTGTGTGTGGTTAAGTAATTATTACCTCTAACCTTTTCAGGTATTTATTTCCCTGGCCCCTGCTACTTCCCTTAATCACAGGTACAGATCACTACTTAACTAAGAATTTAAGAATTTCAGGTGTTCTGTCTCTGTATAGCTCCATCTTCCTTATGACTCGACACTGAGAATTCTAGCTGCCTTAGTCAAACCATACTTCCAGCCCCATTTTTTCAGCTCAGGGAGACTGCCAAGTTTATTTAGGTCCCCTGTCCCTATGCTGTGGCCCAGATACTCTTCCCAGGCAGTAATCTTGGAAAAATCATAGGATTTAACTCATTTGCTTCCTGTCTCTGAGGTTTCCTTGTCCTTTGTTGTCTCATATTTAATGTCTTGAAATCTGTTCATATATTGTGTCTGGTATTTTTATTTGTTTCAAGAGGCGGGTAAATCTAATCCTTGTTATTCCAACTTGTCTAGAAGAATAATTCTCACAATGCTATCTTGACCAGAAGTCAGAGAGAAATTGAATATGCCAAAAATTATTGAGTTATAACATAGAGATCGAAGCCACGTATTAAACAAAGATTATAGAGTTGAGTAAGGTTTTGCTCCTTGGAAGTAGAATCAGAGGAATTGCAGATTCTTTTCATGCTTTAGAACATGGTCCCTGATGATGGTAGAGAGAAATGAGCCAGCTGTAAAACCATCCAATCCAATCACCAAGGTCAACTATCAAGTATGCCAATGTTCTTGTTCACAAGATTATATTGCCCCTCTGGCTTTGTTAGAAAGCTCTGAGAACCCACAGACTGGCAGCGCCACATGATGCTGTATAGCTCTGGAATACCAGAAAACCACAGTGGCAGACAACATGGTCCAGTCCGGGTCACTCAGAGATAGATGGCTTGGAAAGCCTTTAGACAAAACGGATTCAGCTTTTGGCATTCAAAGCCAAAGTTTGTATTACCTTCCTAGCGCTGCTGTAACAAATTACCACAAACTTGGTAATTATCACAAGCAGAAACATATTCTCTCACACTTCTGGAGGCTAGGAGTCTAAAATCAAGGTGTCAAAAGGGTCAGGCTCCCTCTGAATGCTCTGGGAAAGAGCTCTTCCTTACATTTTTTAGCTCCCGGTGGCACCTGGCCTTCCTTAGCTTGTGACGGCAATGACAGTGCTCCAATCTCTGCCTCTATCTTCACATGGCCTTCTTCCCTGTGGGATGGTTGTTAATCCATATTCTGATCTATTCACATTGCTGCAGTCTTGGACATTTTGCCCCCAGTTCCTTCCTGACACCCTTCTTAGCTCTCCCACTCCCCATCCTCTGCCACACGTGTAAGTAAACTTACTGAAGTGCATTTTTAGGGAATTTTTAGTTATGAGCCTAAAGTCTGGAACCAGGCTGTCTAGGCACAATCACAGCTCTATTGTGTAACAGTTGTGCAACTTTGAGTAAGCTTTAAAACATATTTTCTTCTCTGGAAAATAAGGATAACAGCAACACACCTATCTCAAACGGCTGTTCTAAGGATTTACTGAGCTAATATGTACATAAAGTACTTAGAGCAGTAAGTGTCACATAAATGTTAGTTCTTTTTATTGGAAAAGATCACTAATATTCCTTGTCAGCAGACTGGGACAATCATAAGGCATACTCAGTTTTCCTTCCTATCTCTGAGGTTGCCCTGTCCTTTGTTGCATGATAGTCAATGCTTTGAAAATTGTCATTTTACCTATTTTCCCTGTTATTTTATTTGTTTCAAATAATGGAGGATAAATCTACTTTCTGAACCTCTGAGTTGTCTGAAAGCAGAAGTCTCACACTGCTATCTTAACTAAATGTCAGGAAAGGAAGTTAATCCTTGTAAGAAGCTGGATGTCTGCAGTACATAGAAACAGAGAGGGTTAAACAGAACAGGGTTCTAAACGAAAAATTTCTTTGTATACCTGCCTGGACTCAATTTTTAAATTGCTTTCAGCCAAAGACCCAATGAATTATGGCAGCAGTGTGACCTCTTCCAGGATGCAAATAGATATCAGAGCCCACATCTCATAAACTCTCCCTTCATGCTGATCTGACATTACACCACAGGAAAAATGAAAAATTTTATGCCAGGCACCCTTTTCTCTGTAGGTACCATCACATTATTCATTCATTCATTCACTCAGAATAAAGTTGTTACATGGAAAGTGGTAGGAAGTGGCTGGGTCCTAGATATATTTTGGAAACATTTTCGATATGGCACACTGATGTTTTAAATGTGGGGTGTGAAGGGAAAAAGAGCAATCAACGACAAAGATTGGGTTTCAAGCCTAACTAACTGAGTGAACAGTGTTGTCATTTGCTGAAATGGGGAAGAAGAGAGAGGTGCAGACTTGTTGGATGAGGGTGAAAGGGAAGCAAGAGCTGCATTTTGGTCATATCATGTTTGAGATACCGACTAGTCCCTTAAGAGGTATGGTGCCAAATAAGCACTTGGATTTACAACTTCAATAGAGAGGTCCAGGCTGGAGATACAGTTTTGAGAGTCCTGAACATACATATGGTATTCACAACACACAGATCCTTCAGAGCCTTGAAGTGCTACAATATTTAAGGATGTTGCAGAGAAAGAAATACCAATTAAGGGATTGAGAAGGTAGGGAGGTCAGAGGAAAATTGGGTGAATGCCGTACCTTGGAGGCCTAGAGGAGAAGGTGTGTGAAGAAGGAGATTGTGATCAACTGAGTTGAATAATGGGTAGAATTCGAATGAGATAAGCAGAGCAAGCTGCCTATTGGATTAGGGCAAGATGGAAGTTAGTGGTAACTAGAAAGAGCTCTGTTTCAGGGCTCGGAGATGGGAAGCAAAGCCCAGTGGAAGTGGCATAAACAGGAAATGGAATGTGAGAAAGTAGAGGCAGCAACTGCACTCCTAAGAAGTGCAACTTCTTACAACTTTTCTCAGGCATTTTGCTATGAATTGAAGCAAAGAAATGAGATGAAACTAACTGGAGATTCAGACTTAAGGGGAGAGTTTTTTGAGGGTTTTTCTTTTTTAGAAAGATGATAATTTTGCGTGATGTTAAGGTTGATATCCTGATGGTAACGATCTAACAGGAAGAAACTGATGGTGTAAGAGCAAAAGGAGATATTTTCAGAGTGGGAGAAGTATGTGAGTAAGTGAGAAAGAATGAACTCCAAGGTGTGAGCAGGGACACTTTTTTGTGGTAAGAAGAAGGCAGAACCTATGAGGACAAGAGCCGGCAGGCTGATGGATTGGCTAGTGGGGAATGAGGTAGCAATCATGTTTCTATCCATGTTCCCTAGGAAGAAAGATGCAGTCACGTGTTGAAAATTGGAGTTGGAACAGAAACGATGTTGGAGAAAAGAGGTGTGAAATAGTCTTTTTGGAAAAGAAACAAGTGAATTTATTTAGGTACTAGTAGAATTGCCTGATAGTTCTGTGTACCCAAACTGATAATGCTGGTTAAAAGGAAAGCACACCTGTGTGTGTGTGTGTGGAAGGGGATGTTTGTGCACGTGTGTGTGTGTGTGTGTGTGCACGTGTTTATGTGTTTCACTCCAGCAACATTCAGCTGCTTAGGTGCTGGTGCAACGAACCAGGTACTATAGAGGCAACAAAAAGCAAAGGAGTTGAGGTTAATGGAAAGGGAGTGGCTATGGCATCACAGTATGGAATCCATGCTGGGTAAGTTGGAAAATAAGGACATAAGGAGGTCTAAGTAACTTTAATATATCATGGTCAAGGAAACTCTGCTCTAGCCCACACTACTCTTTTGGAGAGAAAGTTAAGATCAGTTCTAGCATACATTGTCCCTCAGGGACAGAGAATTTACCACTATTCCTGTTTCGCTCCATCAGCTTGTATTCATTGGATCTGCTCTGCGTCAGGGGCTGTGCCTGAGACCAAGGGAGGGACATTTAAAAACTAAAAGGATGCTTTTCTTACCCTTGAAGTTCAAAGTTTTATTCCTAAGAAAACCTGATTCTCTGGGCCAATCTTATGTCTCTCTTCTCTTGCGCTCTTGCCTTGCTCTCCTGGGGAGGAGAGATTTCTCAAGGGCTGACACATGTCTCCTGCTCATGCCAGTGACATGAGAACCCCTATGACTGACATGTCTGGCTTCAAAAGGGAAGAGGTGTGCAGCCAAGGAGTCGAGACAGCAAAGTAGAATCTCAGCAGTTAGAAGACACAAACTTCAGTTCTGAATCTGCCTCTGGCTAAGAGTGTGCCACATCTGGACCTCAGTTCCAGCACTTGTAAAGTTAAGAAGTTAAACAGGAGATACGAGATCTCTTCTAGGCCTGGTATTCTGCAAACTAGGTCTCTAGAAGCCTTTGTAACTGTATGTTTCATATAAGTCCCTATTTCTGCTAAAACATCTAGAATTTAACCTAAGTTGTCAAAAATGTTCTCAAAGAGTGAAGGAGTTGACCTGATGTGGTCGGGGAAGTTAACAATTATTCTGTAGCAGGAATTCATTAATTCAGTTAAAATCTATTCCATTCACTACCACCTAGAAAAATGCACGATACTGAGGCCAGAAACTCTTTGACTATGCAGGCCTCATTGAAACTCCTTGGCTATGCAGGCCTCGTTTTGATGAAGGAGAAGATTTCGTTACCATTGAACACTGTCAGGAAGAAGATTGTGTGTGTGTGTGTGTGTGTGTGTGTGTGTGTGTTTTGAATGAATTGAGCAGCAGGGGAAAGCATAAAAATGGGGGAAGAGGACTGACTACCCATAGACTCACCATTTCAAAAATAGAGGGGTTCTTAGAGATTTTATAACTCATCCGTGAGTGTGAGAAAACTAAGGCCGAGAGGAGCAAGCATGGGCCAACTCACTCATCTCTGGAGCAGCAGAGCCAAGCCTAGAAGTCATATGTTCAGACTCCTAGTTTAGTGCTCTCTCTATATAGTTCACTAGTCTTTAAAAAATAGTTACATATGCCCCCTCTCCAGTTTCAATGATTGCATAATTGCCTCTCCAATGCACAGTTGTGCACCAGGCATGCTAGTGGTGTGTTATGTTGAGTGAACAAATAAGTGGGAAATGTATTTTGATCATAGAAGTACAGCAGGTGACCGTTCATGAATTTGGGGTTAAAAAATATAATCTCTGTGACCTTGAGGAATAGAGCCAGTGATGCTTCCCTGAGCTGCTACATCATTAAGAACCAAATCATCCATTCTAAACAGGCCTTCTTTGCTTGTGACTGTGATATCTGCTGCTACTAAAGCAGGAGGCCTAGAATTTCCCTGACAAGGAGGCCCCTATTGTCTTAAAGTCTGAGGGACTCCTGGTTTACGTTTAGGGCTGCCCAGGCCCCAGTGTCCCCCCTATTCAGCTATCCTCACAAACAGCACTTCTCTACTTTCTTTCTTTCTTTTGGCCAGGAGGTGGCTCTGTAATACACGTTGGGATTAGATATCAAGGAGCCTAGCAATAAAGCCCCTGAAAAATCTATGATCAATACTAGTTAAGAAAGGAAAACAGATGTTCTTTTGCTTATGTAGATGAGATGCTTGAATGTTCACTAACATACATATGCAAATACAGAATAAATGGATTTCCAAAACTCAGTAGCTCCAAAGGACTCTGGAAGACAATAGTCCCAATTTACCACCAGCGTGGATACATGGATCAGGGGAAGCGCTGCTGATTTGCCGAACAAAAGAGAGGGTCAAATTTCAAGCACAACAAGCACAGCTCTAAATAGGATAAACACACAGGAGAGAAAATGCATAGTAGGAGGGTAGAGATGAGATAATCCAGGGGGTCCTGCTGACTGATATTCAGGGCAAAAAGGAGGAGGGAGTCCTGACGGGAAGCCAGCAGAAACAAAGGCAAAAAGATCAGCATCCACAGGAAAGGGGAAAAGGCAATTGTGTTGATCAAATGGAATCTGGGTTCCTGACATTGCTGATGCTTCATTCATGAGAAGTAGCTTCAGTCAGGCATCTGCCCTCCCTCCATCCACCGTACACACACATTTAGAAAGTCCTAGTATAAATATCAATAGGTCTTAAACTCATAGAACATTGGAGCAGAAAGGGTCACAGGGTCACTTAATTTGTTCATTTTCCAGATGGGGGCACTAAGGCCGGCAGAGACCATAGACTTTGCCCAACCTTAGTTTTAGGTGAAATGGGCTTTCAAGACCATGAGCACTTTGAACCTGGTGATAGCAGCTCTCTTCCCACAGTGCTTTTCTTTCTTAGCCCAAAGAGTTTCAATCCAACCATCACATGCATGGGAAATCAAGCAGCTGGTGTTGGATCTATTTCTTTTGACTGCTGCTTAGTCTACAAGTGAGATAGGAGACAATGCTCATGACCAGGTGGCTAGTTACTGGTATGTGCTGTATTGACCCTTCTTAATCTGTCTACATAGTATACATTCTGAAGGGGCAGATTCAGCCCATGTTCCCAGGAAATAATAGTTCTTTTTCTTTTTTTTTTATAACTTTTAAGTTCAAGGGTACAAATGAAGGCTTATTACATAGGTAAACTTGTGTCATGGGGGTTTGTGGTACAGATTATTTCATCACCCAGGTATTAAGACAAGTACCCGTTAGTTATTTTTTCTGATCCTCTCCGTCCTCCCACCCTCACCCTCTGATAGGCCCCAGTGTGTGGTCTCATCATTTAGTTTCTACTTATAAACAAGAACATGTGGTATTTGGTTTTCTGTTTCTGTGCTAGTTTGCAAAGGATAATGGTCTCCAACTCCATCCGTGCCCCTGGAAAGGACATGATCTCATTCTTTTTAATGGCTGCATAGTATTCCATGGCATATATGCACCACACTTTCTTTATCCAGTCTATCATTGTTGGGCATTTAGGTTGATTTCATGTGTTTGCATATTTCAACCACCAGAGCCTCAGAGTCTTTGTTCCACTAACCTCCTATGGCCAAAATACGGATATCAGGGGTTTGTAAATACCAGGCTCTGCACCTACTGTAATAGAATCCCTTGGAAGGAAACGTTTTCAAATTAAAATTAATGAGTCCCACTCTCAGAGATTCTGACACTGGAGAACTGAGTTGGAGTAGAGCTGAGGGCCTTGTATTTTTTCAAAATTTCCACAGGTAATGCTTCTTTTTTTCTACAATTAATTAAATAAAAATTAAGGTTTATTGTCTGTTTACTTAGTGTCAAATACTCTATGTATATTTTCTCATTTGATCACTCCTAATAATCTCAAGAGGAAGATGCTGTCATCTTTTGACACAAACATTTCCCAAGGTCACACAGTTATTGAGTGGCAGGACTAGGCTGGGATCCTTTTGCTATTAATATCACCGTGTGACCTTCAGCAAATTTAGTGAATCTCTTTAAGTTCATTTGTTTCCTCTGGAAATGAAGATAGCAACAATTGCCATTTTATGGGGCTTTTGTATATAGTGAGTGAGTGTTTAGGACATTAACATATAGAAAGCGTTCTTGCACTCATTCTTGTGTAGTGGTATTGTTTTGGGTAGGATGGGAAAAATCGCCATTGTGTGGAAGGTTTTTTTTTTTTTTTTAAAGGAAGCTTATGGTGCAATTGAACTATTATACAATGTATGTTGTTTGGACTCAAAAGAAGTTCTCTATCATGAACACTTTACTGTTTACAGTTAACAAAGCACTTTCACTTTAAATTTCTCATTGGCTCTTCAGGATATTAGGAAGTATTACTTTTTTCTCCGTTTGGAAAAATAAATAAATGAAAACAAAAATTATAGAACTTAACTGCCCTGAGTTTTTTATTAGGCCCATTCTGATTTATCAGAGGTTCTAACCTTATAAGTCCATGAAATTTTTGGTTTTATCAAAAATCCAAGATGTTATTTATTTTTGTTTAAAGCAAAAAATCTATCCCCTATCTTGCCCCTCTATCCTGTCACCCCCTCCCCAACCTCCTCAAGAAAATACTTAGGAATTAGTCAAGGTGCATTAGTCAAGAAGGCTTCCTTGGGAGATGAGTTCTTGTTTCACTGCGTGAGTAAGTTTGGAATTTTCATTTTATCCTAAGGTCAATTTGCCCACCCCAGGAATGACACTACTTTGATGAAATGTCCTGGTATAAGATAGATAGTTGGTGTGGTTTGACAGGAATGAGACATTAAAGATGGAAGATACAGTACAAAACAGATCATTTCATTCACCCAGCCCTGACAGTGGACCCCTAGAATGATCTGTCTCCTCCGGGCTGCTTCTTCCCTTTCCTTGGGAAAGCCCCTGTATCATTGTAGATTTCTCTCTATCTGTCATTTCAATGATGTTCAGTCTAAGAGGTTCCTTTCTGTATTTCATCCCAGTTTTCTCAACACTTTGCTTCATTTCTCTTTTCCCAGACTAATTTAAGGACATTACATTTCATATTTTGCAGTCTCTCATTAATCTTCCATAAATGCTGATGTATTTCTCCTTTAATTCCTCCTAAACTTTATAGATCTTTCAGAAATGTGGCCCATTTAGCTTTTAGTGCCTCAGTGGTAAAACATTCTCTTTAGCAAAATGTATTTTAGAATGTTGCATTTGACAGTAAGAAATGTTTTCTTAATAGCAAAGCCTAAAAGCCAGACCAGTGCAGGTCAAACTGCATCACTAAAGCCACTGACTCAGGTCTTTGTTTTTCAGGCTGCTTGGTTCCAGGGGCATCATGTAGAGAAACAGGTAGACTTCTTTGAGAATGGAAGAATGAGGGGAAGGAAGAAGAGGAGAATATGGGAAGCCTCAGTGCTCTTTGTCTAGAGCACAGGGAATATTCTGCTTCCCTGTACCTTGAGCTCTTCTCAGCTCTAAGAACCTATCTAACCAATAAATTAGTATTAAAAGAATCAGAACCATGGCACCGTTTTAGTAAAGCTTAATTTATATGGATGTCTGGTTTAATTTAGTCAACTCCTTTCCCCTCTTGGTCTGTCTCTTTGCACCTCCCCCATGCTTTCCTTTGTCTTCTTAGTCATTTGGTTGATTTCCACCAGCTGTGGGTTAACCCACTCTGCTGGACTTCTAATTGCCAGCTGTTTCTTTCTCTCAGACCAGGCCTCCCAGGGTTCTTGTTCTAGGGCAAGTGCTGAATACTCTCCCTGAGTCCTGTGGAGGAGTTCACAGTCGTGTTCACAGAGTTCACAGACAGATGCATGAACGTTTTCACCCTTGTGGTTTCATTGTGCAAAAGAATCTCATTCAAATGTAAATTTGTGTTTCCGTTCTGAAACACAATATATATATTTTTGTCCTTTTTTAATGTGAAGATTTAAGCTACTCTAAAATTGCATTTCACTTCTGTGCCTGGTTGTCCAGCCTGTGTAACAGGGTTCTTCGGTATAAGTTGTATTTTCTGCACACTGCCTTTGAGTTCATTTCTTACACTGAATTACTGTGCCTTGATAGGCAATCACCAGGGTTTTTCTTTTGAGACTCATAAGATATTTCGACATGGGATTTTCATGATATTAAAAATTTTTTATGACGAAATATATCATCCACAAAGAAGAAAGTATATAACATATATTTAGAATTTAAAGAAAAATATTGAAATGAGCTTATGTACCAATAAGACTGCATACAAAATAGAATACCAGGACCTCTTAGCATTCTACATGCTCTTTGCAAATCACACTCCCTCTCACCCTGCTTGGGTTAACCACAGTCTGAATTTCATCTTAAAAACTCTTCTTGTTGTTGCTTTTACACATGTATGTCTCCCTAAACAATAAACTATTTACTTTTTTCTGTTTTTGATTCTTATGTAAATGAAACCGTGCTTATATATTTTGCAGTTTCAATGTTTTGCTTGATATTGTTTTTGAGGTTCATTAAAACTATTGCAAGTAGCTATATTCACTCATTTTTACTGTATACCAGAATTAATTAATTTTTTATGACAAACATTGCTTTTCTGAACATTCTTGTAGATGTCTCCTGGAGTAGAATTGCTAGGTTCTGGGGTCTATACATCCTCAACTTTTCTAGATTATTTTCCTAAATCATTGTGCCAATTTATCCTCCAATCAGCAGAGTGTAAAACTTCTCATTACACATTCTTCCCAGGTTTTGGTATTGTCATTTTAATTTGTGCTAATCTATTGGTTATATAGTTGTATTTCACTGGGATTTTAATTTACATTTTCCTAATAACTAATGAGATTAGTATCTTCTCATGTATTTATTGAGCATTGATAGTCTCTCTTCTTGAAAATGCATAGTCATGACTTTTTACCAATTTTCCTATTGGTATTTTGTCTATTTCTTTTCGAATTTTAGTTTTTTGTTTTTGTTTTTTTTCTCCTGAACATAAATCCATTATTATATGTGCTGCAAACATTTTCTTTTTTCCTACTTTGTGGCTTGCCTCTTTCACTTTCTTTATGGTGTCATTTGTTGAAAGCAAATTTTAATTTTAATATAGTTGAATCTATCCACTTTAAAAATAAATGTTGCTTTCTGAGTCTAGTTTAACAAATCTTTTCCATTCTAAAGCCACAACGTCTTCTATATTTAAAAAGTTTTAAATTTTGCCTTTTTCATTAAGGTCATAATTTTAGCGCAACTGACATTTGCAAGTAGGAAATATGTATCCAATTTCATATTTTTACATATGGGCCACTAATTGTTTCCACATTACTTAATGAATAGAGTCTATTTTATTTACTGATTTTCAAAGCCAGATCTGTCATTTATCAAGTTTCTAATACATAAGATCTTCATTTGATTGCATTAGTTTATTTACCTGTTTCTATCCCAAAACTACACTGTCTTATCAGACTTTACAATAATAATTATTTATTACAGCCAGATCCACAACTTTGTCATTCTTCTGCATTCATGTACTGGCAATTTTTTACGTTTCATTCTTAGATATAAATAGTAGAATCAGCTTGAAAAACACCTATAGATAATAGCTTGCTAGGAGAAAACAAAAAACCTGTAGAATTTTATTTGAAATTCAATTGAATGTGAAGAAAGATGAATAATTTGGAGATAATTAGCATCCATAAGTCAATAAGATGTACCTTTCCATTTATTTATGGTTTTTTTTAATGCATCTCAACATTTTATAATTTTATCCATAAGGTTTTGTCTTGTACAACTTTTAATGTATTTATTCTTTGTACTTGTTATCATAATAAAGGTATATATATATATATATATGTAATGTGTTATAATGTTTTCTTACTCTCTATAGCCACGCAGTTGAGTTTTGTAATTTTATCTTATTACTGGAAGCATTGTTAAATTATCTTAATAATTCTAGTAATTAATCTCAATTTTGGAGGGGTTCCTATGTAGACAATCATATTATCTAAAAATAATAACAATATAGTTTCCTTTTTTCACTCTCTTTCTGTCATGTTTTTTGTAGTCAATTTAGCTGTCCTTATTCGAGTACTATGTTGACTAGACATGTTGACAGTAGGCTTTTTAAAACCTTGTTTTTAATTTGAAAAAAAATTGCTTCTAATATTTTACCATGAAATATGGAGTTTGCTATAGTTTTTGGCATATATTTTTTACCAGATGAAGGAAATCACATCTTTTCCAAATTTTCTATCATTCTATTTTTAAAAATCATGAATATCAGCTAAACTTTACCAAGCTAGTTTTCTGCATCTATTGAGAATATTTTTGCTTTTATTCTCTTGAAATGGTAAATCACATCAATGAGTTTTCTAATACTGAAGCTATATTGCATTCCTGGTATAAATCTAATTTGTTAATAATGTAATCATCTCTAAAATATATTTCTGAATTTGGTTTGCTAATATTATGTTCACAAATTTTTTATCTAAATTTGTGAATAAATTTGCCATGTAATTTTCATGTCTTCATAGTTTGTGTGTCTCATTTTGAGTTTGTGGTTAGATTGGTCCTGTAGAATGAAATAGGCAATGCTCCCTCTTTTTATAGTCTAAAGAAATATGAAAAATTGCATGAATATACCGATTTCTTCAATGTTTGGTAGAACTCATTTGTAAAATCTTCTGGAGCTGCTGTGTTTTTGATGAGTAGATTGTTAATTAAAAAATTCATTTTAATTAATGGCCATAGGCAAGAGTGACAGAGTTTGTTGCTGGTGAACTGGATCAGATACTGGACCACTCAGGAGAGATACCAACCAATAGCTCTAAAAGAGGATCTGAAAGTCCCCCTCTGTGCCCAGAA
Organism: Colobus angolensis palliatus; assembly: GCF_000951035.1. Lineage (NCBI taxonomy): Eukaryota > Metazoa > Chordata > Mammalia > Primates > Cercopithecidae > Colobus > Colobus angolensis. The sequence goes on from NW_012113808.1 coordinate 4,040,987, forward strand.
TTAACCTTAAGTTGACGGATTATAGAGAGGTTTAAGGAATGGTCCTGGAGGACTGGCAAACATGGCCGGGGAGACACTTAGGGACCAAAGTAGAGGTCACGTGTAGGCCGGGCACAGTGGCTCAAGCCTGTAATCTAGCACTTTGGGAGGCTGACGTGGGCAGATCACCTGAGGTCAGGAGTTTGAGACTAGCCTGGCCAGCATAGTGAAACTCCATCTCTACTAAAAATACAAAAACTAGCCGGGTGTGGTGGCAGATGCCTGTAATCCCAGCTACTAGGGAGGCTGAGTTAGGAGAATCGCTTGAACCCGGGAGGCAGAGGTTGCAGTGAGCCAAGATTGTGCCATTGCACTCCAGCCTGGGTGAAACAACGACTCAACAAAGAAGAAGAAGAAAAAAGTCATATGTAGATGTTTCAATATTTAACAACCTGTGTGACCTGCATTATATTACAGGAGTATGTGTGTGCTGAGCCAATATAAGAAGATTTTTCTAAAGTGACTTTTTGCGGGGAGTATTTTCTATTTTTCTAATACAATTTCTAATAATTTTACCAATTTATTTGTATAAAATTGTCATAATATTCATTATTTATTTAGACTTTGATATATCTGTTGTCATGTTCCCCATTTATTTCTAATACTGTGATACTGTGTTCTGGGACCTTCTTTTTCTGTCCCTGGCTTTCTCATTTTTTTTTTTTTTTCTGTAACCAGTTTTACAAATGGTTTGTCAATTTTATTAGACTTTACAAGAAACCAAACTTGGTTTTTCATCTTTCCTGTTGTATGTTTGCTTTCTATTTCATTACTTCAGCTCTTACTTTTTTTTATCTTTCCTCTGTTGAGTGTTTATATTATTTATTTTTCTAATTTTATTTTTTTTGAAATGAGGTCTCTCTCTGTCACTCAGGCTGGAATACAATGGAATAATCATAGCTCACCACAGCCTTGAAGTCCTGAGCTCAGGTGATCCTCCTACCTCAGCCTCCCAAATAGCTGGGACTACAGGTGTGTGCCACCATACCCAGCTAACTTATCTATTTTTTGTAGCAATGGGGTCTTGCTATGTTGCCCAAGCTAGACACATAACTTGTGAATTTTCAATCTGTCTTCTTTTTTTTTTAATTATAAACATTACTTTAAATTTCCCTCAAAGTTCTGCTTTCCCCGAATCTCAAAAATTTGACACGTAGTGTTGACATTGGGTTTCACTCCAAAAGTGTTCTGAACTGAGAGGACATATCTAGCTGTTTAGTCTGCCACATTGCTGGAATTCAAGACATCACTGGTCCTTTTAAACATCCCTGCAAAGACCAAGAGAAAAGTGATTATTTAATCTCCTAATTAGAAATTGTTTTAAAATAATATTAAAATCAGATAATCTTTTCTTATTATATTTACCAAAATACTAAAAATAAAATCATTGAACAAGGGCACAGCTTCTGTTGACTCTATTTAAAAGGAAAAGGAAGATACCACTTAAAGAGGTCAGGTTTCATCTTATGTCTTCCTTCTAACTCTTCCCTCTGCTGATGTACACTACAGAGAGAAATAAATGCAAGAGATGCAAAGAAATTCTTTGACATCACACAATAACGGTTTTTTAATATGGTGCTAAATGTTTAGAGAACCTACTTTTTAAGTTTTTCTCTAGATGTTGGCATTGGACACCCACGATTCAAATCAGTGCAACATCTGGAAGTGAAAGTTATGTAGACACCCTGGAGACCTGGATTAATCGCCTTCCCTGCTGCCCCTACAATGAATCAGCAGCAACTTCAAACGATAAAACAGCCTTGCACTGGTGATTTCTCCAGGGTTTACTAATAGTGTGGTACTCAAAAAAAAAAAAGAAAAGAAAAGGAAAGAAAGAAAAAATAGTTTAAAAACTACATGGTGAAAAGCACAATCTGTCATCCCTTCACTGTGCTATAGGAAAATTAAAATAAAATAAAAAGAATTATGTACTCCCAGTCTATAAGGAACTTGTAATTTAATAATGAAGATTAAATAAATAGGTTAATTAATGTATGGAAGAACAACAATCTACTAAAAATTGTAAGATACTGAGCATTTATTTTGCTTATGAAAATGTATAATATAGACTACAAAATAAGTTCTACGGGGACAGGAATTTTTCTTTGTTTAGTTCACTGTAAGATCCTCAGAGTCTAGAATACTACCTAGTATGCAGTAGGCACTCAGTTCCTTGTTGAATAAATCTAAATGGGATTTTTGAGTCAGACAAAGTTATCTTTTACTATTTACCAGTTGTGTGGTTTGGGCAAGTTATTCATCTGGCCTCAGTCTTATCGCCTGTAAAATGGGAATGAGAACAGCACCATTCTCACAAGTAAGAGGACTAAATAGGGTAACAAATACAAAACAATTAGTACAGCACATGAACAGTAGCAAACAGTTAATAAATGACATATATTATTCTTATTTACTATTGTTTACTTATTAACACATCTTCTACTTTAAAACATGTAGTAGCTTGGTAGAAGTCATTATATGACTTCAATATTTAAAATACTGTATTTTAGAAGTATTTTATAGTTCCAATTATTATTTGTTAATGGGGCCCTTTCCTCAAACAAGAAAATTAGTGAATTTGAGTAATATTGTAAGAGATAAGATACATTGATTGCATAAAACCTATAATTCTCATTTCACTTATAAAACTGAACTGTATTAATGACATTATTATCTATAATCCTATCAGCAACCATACCTTTATACTAAAAAAAAATTGTAATTGTCCCCCAAATTTCCCAGGTGTGATTCTGCATGGCTCTAAGAAGTCGGGTTCCGAAAGTGTGGGTGCAAGAACTAACTTAAACCTTCCAGGGAACAGAAGTGACCACTATTGCCAGTCATGTCCAATTGCACTGGCGGCATAGAAACACAGAGAGTGATGATGCTGAAAAAAAAAGTCAGCACATTTTCAATTCAGATTGACACAATTCAAGAGATAGACATAACTGACATTTGTTCAATAATGTTCAAGTATGTCAAAGAATCTGTGAAAAAAAGTTTGATATCTCTAGTCAGCTTAAAGTCAAGTACTATCCCGAGAAAATATGTTTCAGGCTAATGCAGATGTCCTCAGATGAAGCATTTCTTAGGTGTTATACTGATGGCACACTAAGAGGATCATTTAGCTTGGTTCTTGTGTGTGTGTGTGTGTGCGTGCATACGTGTGTGTGTGTGTGTGTGAGAGAGAGAGAATACAAATCTCTTTATCTCTTATTTTTAGATGAATTCTTTCTCCTTAAATATGTGTGTGTGTTTTGTTTGGTGGGTTGGAATTTGGTCATAGGCAGTGTAGGCAACGTAATAACAGAAGTGAGAGCTCTAGTGATATAGTTGAGATGCTAAAAATACTGAGTCTAACCTTTTCTGGCTGTATTGGTCATTTACTACCATTCATATACTTTATCTATAGTCATCTAGGATCTCTGATTGCTTCCTGGGCGCGTCTTTGCTTTTTCTTCTGTGTATCATCTCTCAAGAGGGTCCTACCACATAGAACATTCTCTTATTCTCTTTTTGGTTGTTAACATCCTACTTGTTCATTGAAATTCATCTCAAATAACATCTTTTTTTAGAGCCTTTTCTCATTCTACAGCCAAATATAGTTTTTTTCTTATATGAAATACTCTCATATTCACTACTAGATTGTAGGATCCTGCATGAGAAATCTCTTCCCGCTTACGTTTGTATTTTCTCTAGAAACTGACTGAAGACTTTTCATATAAGGTACTCTCATTTATGACTACAAACATTCTTCTCTTCAAATATCCATATCTTTTGCTATGTAACTTGGCAGTGCCCTCTTGCTATGGGCAGGAAATAATTTTCCACCTCTTGGCTTGGCCATGTGCTGTGCTATGGCCAAAGTCATATTAGTAGATGTGACAGGAGAAGAGACTTGGAAAGTGCTTGTGTGACTGGCATCCTTGCTTTTGCACTTCTGACATTACTATGAGAGGGTTATTCTCAGGAAGAGGATGAAGAGGAGAGACATATTGAATAGAGTTGCTCCAGCTAAGATGTTTCCAGCCAACATTTACAGAGTCCCTAGGCCATCCACAGAGCTATAAGCAAGCTCAGCAAAGATCAGTTGAGCTGCAAAGACAGACATATGAGAAATAAATTTTTATTTTTTGGGGCTGGGAAGTTTTTGTAGTTCTTTGTGGCACAGCAATTTTATAACAATAGCCAGTGGATACAGTACTCAATAAATGTATTGAAGTAAATTGAATTAAAACTATTTTCTAGATTCTAGAATTAAGTATTAAAGGACTAATTTATATACACTAAAAATAGGAAGCAGTGAGCTGTAGGAGACATATGGATTTATTAAATGCATATTATAATGAGACTAACCACATAGAATAAGAGGGTGTTGTAGTTCTAGTAAATGTGAATTTCAGAGATGACCTCATAGACAATGTGGAGAGATAGGAATGAAATAACACTTGGGTTAGCTGGATTTAGAACTGGTAAATGGACATATTCTCAAAGCAGTGGAATGGCAAATGTACGTATGGAAGGAGATTTTTATGTGGCATATCAGAGTCTCCATCATCTGATTGATTTGTAGTTGTTCAATATTCTTCCTGAAGTATGAAGCCCAGAGAAACCCTGTTTGTGAAGGACTCTTTACTGTTTGTGAACTGTAAGCACTAGAGAAATACAAGGTGATGTTGGTGATGATGACAGTGATGATGATGGTGATGACTAAGGTTCTTTCTAACTCTGGCTTTCTCAGATTTTATTTCACTACATTGAATTTGAACTTTAAAATTCCTGTTCTGCCTTTTTATGAGAGTCATATTAAGGTTGGATTTTTTGACATGAATACCATAGGAATAAAATAAAATGACTATAAATGTCAGACAAGAGAACAGACCATTTCTCTTTACTCTGAACGCTAAAACTCTGTTCTCCCTGAAGCTCTACCAATGACCTTATATTTATGAAAAGTATGCTCACCATTGACATCTCATTTAATCCCGAAACCAGCCTTGTAAGGTAAATAAGGGTACATGTTAGCATTTTCCCTCCCTCTCCCCCAGTTCAACAGATGGTACAGTTGTAACACAGACAGATTAAGTGATTTTCACCAAGGTTATGCAAGCAGTGAGTAGTAGAGCCAGGATAAGAATTCAGGTCAGCTGCCCTGTGGCATATACTACTAGACCATATTGCCTCCTCAGAAATACAGCCATCAGGCTTGTTCCAAAAATGTAATACAGACTGCAAACAACCCTTCTAGTCACCATGCTTACCATAACTTTCCTGCAAGCCGTCATAGGTAGCAGGGTGCCAAGAGTCAGGATGCCCGGACTTAGCCCATGGGTAAGATTCAAGTGGTGAAAGGCTTTGACTGCTGAGCTCAGGTGTCTCTGGGTTGTGAGGCTGCATCTCCTGGACGGAAATGGAGGCAGAACGAAGTGTGCATCTAAATTACTGTCACTTGTTATTGATTTACTGATGGCTTCTAAAAATGTCGCATTTGAACTGTCAGTGAATTTGCCGACTGTTGGCACGAGTGATGAAAGCAAGTGTGAACCATAATTGATTAGGCCTCATTTGCTTATCCATATTATGCTAATTAGATCTGCAATCTTTCCCTTTGTACCATCACCCAGTGACAGAGTAAATCAGGGTGATTGGGATGCAGATAGGATTAGAGGAAAGAATGTAAGATTGAACAGGCCCCATGTTTTCAGAGAAAAAGTTTATTACTTTAGTATACTTCTTTTTAGAAATAAATCTTTATATGATTCCTTTTTTGGCATTTTCTCTGGGATGGTTTTATTGCAATGAATTTTAGTTTTCTCAGCCCAGAAGTTGAATTCTCTTTATGTAGCCTCATCCTCTGGCTAGTGATGGTGGTGTGGAATAGGATCTGACTGAGGAATTATTTGACAAGAAACTAGAACTGCAATATGGGAGTTCTGGGAAGATTACTGATAGAACATGGGAGCCAAAGTTTATTCTCTCTGACCTCCCACCTGCCGCTAGAAAGTGAAGAGTTTCTCTCATTTCTGAAGATGTTAACTGCAAAGACTGAATTATACTGGAGCATGGAACTTTAAATAAATTTTTCAGTGCCAACACATGTAGCTTCACCAAAGCACACAGACTCAAGGAGAACTTGATGCCAGGTTAGGAGAATCCATTAGTCACCAAACATTTGTTGAGCACCAGCTAAGTGCCAAATACTAGAATATCTCAAAGTATGGTCATTGTTTGTCAAAAATACATTACCCCATCATCTTCTGAATCAATCTCTGGCACTGGCATTTGAGTATCTACATTTTTAACAAGTTATCCATGTGATTCTAATTTACATTAAAGTATAAAAATTACTGTATTAATATCATCCTTTGATGCAAAGGGAGTGTAGGATGAAGATTCCGGCTAAAATTAACTTAAAATCTAGCTGAGATAACAATAGTAACAACAAAATTAACCAACAAGATTATTTAGCATCATAAAATCTCAGGGAAGGAACATTGAAAAGCATTTAGTCTAATAGTTCTCAAGAAATTTTTACAAATCAAATTTGACAAAGAACAAAATAAATAAATGGTTCTGGTTAAAATGGATAGAGTTACCTGCAGCCCTGCCATCTTCAGCATTCTGTTTCTTCTTGTGGTAGCCTCCAGGAAACTGAGAGACCTTATGTTTACTCTAGAGGACATCTGGAAAAACAATAAATATGAAGAACAAATCTAAGCATCAGTAAGCACTGGAAAAAATGCTCAAGTTCATTAGCAATCATGGAAATGCAAATTAAAATAACAACTTTATACCCTTCACATTGGAGAAAATGTAAATGAGTTGGCTAGATTGCAATGTACGGAGTACTCTTAAATATTGCTTGTGGAGATATAAATTATTACAGCATTTTTGGAACGTTCTGACAATAGATATTAAAAGTAAAAATATGCTTATTTTTTGATCTAGCAATCCTACTTCTGGGAATTTGTCTCACAGAAATAAAAGCACTAGAACATACAAGGATGTTTATTGCACAGTGCTGTCAATTGCTAAAACTGAAATAAACACTCATAAACAGAGAAATGAAATTGTAGTCTATCCATACAATGATGTGTTGCAGTAATCAAACAGGTTAAGGTAGATCATATTTCAAATAGCTTCAATGTATCAGGAAGTATTTTTAAGTGAGAACAAGTCAATTTTAGTATAAAATTGTGTAATTTATATGAATCTTCAATACAGGTATATTTTATTGTGTATGTATATTGTTACATGAGCAAAATAAAAGTTGAAGTGTTGATAATGTTGTTTCTTTTGGGGGAGGAAACAGGAGGAAAAAGGAGAGCTAAAAAAAGAGCTATTTTAAAAATAGGGTCTACAACAGAAACATGTGACATGACCCCGTCAATGTAAACCATGTGTTTCTCCAGCGTATGAGCAAAGAGTTACACAGAAAGATCCAAAATGATTACTAGTGGGGTTTCAGTGAGCTTTACTCCTTTAGTTATGCTTCAATGTTTATTTTTTTAAAAAACATTGTAAAGAACAAAACCAAGGTAATTTTTATCAAGGTTATCATTTTATAAATAAATAATCTAAAGATCTCAAAACTTGGTTTACTTCTGGTTAAATAGAAAGTGAATGACAAAGCCTGGAGCAGAACTTTGTATTCCACAAGTACTACCGATCAGCATTATTTGCTGCTGGAATGATTTGTTAAATCATTTCCTGGATTAAGATCCTAGGGGCAAGCACCATGTCTTGTATTCCAGTCCATATTGCCTTTCATATAGGAGGCAGACCCTTTTAAGTGTTTGGTTGAAAATGAGTGACGCTAATAAAGAAAACGATAGCCCATAAGCAAGATTTCAGAAAGTATATTTAAAGAAAAGGTAAAATGAATTTATATCCATTTTGTGTGTATTTATATGGATACTCATTCAGAAACCTTCTCATTGGTTTAAAACTAAAATAACAAACCTTACTGTATCTGTTCAGTTAGCCAAACATTGTTTCCATGAGATTTAAGAAACTGAGATCTGAGATTATCATGGAGTCTATTAACCAAACCACTCAAGTACCAAGATGAATAGAGATTTTGAGTGTCAAACTTAATATCGTATTTTTCCATAAAGTTCTAAATTTGAAATAGTTGTTTACCATATTATATTGTTTTATAAGATTAGAGTTACAAAAGCCACAAGATCTATTTTGTATACTGAGAATATTTGAGAATGGAGCCAATCTTTCTTATTTTAGGAGTGAATTTTACAGAATGAAGCAAATATTTGAAGTTCTCAAAACAATATTGTCAATTATATTCAAGCTATTGATTTTTGTTTGTTGTTTTTTGTCACTGTCATTATTAACAAAGTAATTAGTCAGATAATTACAATATGTACCTTTCAATTATTTGATTATGATTAGTATAATAAGAGTATACAGCAGAGTCAGAATTTAAACCCTGGGCAGGTAGACTCCAAAACTCCTACTTCTGACTATTCTACTATGTGATAGCCTTCTACTATTAAAGTCTACCAGTTCAAACCTTAATAAGTATAAAAGTGAATCAACTATATGGTGATCCAATGGACTTGCCTTGCTATTCTAATCCATGTGGCATTTATATAGGTTCTTGAGTTGGATATTTTGTCATGTTTAATTTTATGTATCAACCTGATAGGGTTATGGGGTGCCCAGATATTATTATTTATTACTTATTATTTCTGGGTGTGTTTGTCAGGATGTTTCCAGGTGAGGTTTGTATTGTATTGTATTGTATTGTATTGTCTTGTCTTGTCTTGTCTTGTATTGTATTTTACTTGAGACAGGGCCTCATTCTGTCACCCAGGCTCACTACAGCCTTGACCACCTGGGTTTAAGCTATCCTCCCACCTCAGCCTCCTGAGAAGCTAGGACCACGGGAATGTACCATCGTGGCCAGTTTTTGTTTAAAAATTATTTATAAAGACAAGGTCTCATGTTGCCCAGACTGGTCTCAAACTCCTGGGTTTAAGTAATCCTCCAGACTTGGCCTGCAAAAGTGCTGGGATTACAGGCATGAACCACCACTCCCGGTCAAGATTAACATTTTAATAGGTGGACTCAGTAAAGCAGATTGGCCTCCCCAATATGGATGAACATCATTCAACTTTTTGAGGGCCTGAATGGAACAAAAGGTGGAGGAAGAAAGATTTCACCACCTCTTGTGCCTGATTATTGAGCTGGAACATTGGTCTCCTTCTGCTCTTGGACTGGGATTTACACCACTGGCTTTTCTGGTTCTTAGGCCTTTTGACACGGACTTAATTGCACCACTGGATTTCTACAGCTTTGGCTTGCAAATAGCAGATCACAGGATTTGTCAACTTCCATAACTGTGTGAGCCAAATCCTCATTTAAAAAGCCGTTTCTGTATACAGATTGTTGGTCCGCTTTTTGGAACACCCTAACACACAACCACTGATAGAACACTTCCTAGTTCTAAGAACCTTCAAGCAGTTAATTACCCAAGTCTCAATTTTCTCGTTTTTAAAATGGGGATAATAATATGACTTAACCTCATGGAGTTATTGTGAAGATAAAATCAGATAATAATTGTGAAGTGTTTTGAGTGGTATTTGGCCCATATTATGTGCTTAATAAATGTTAACTATTAGTATTCAACACAAAAATTAGATGCTACCCTTAAGTGCGGCTAATGGCTTTTCTTTTTTTTTTTTTGTCTCGCTCTGTTGCCCAGGCTGGAGTGCAAGGCGCCATCTTGGCTCACTGCAACCTCCGCCTCCCGGGCTCTAAGCGATTCTCCTGCCTCAGCCTCCCGAGTAGCTGGGATTACAGGTGACTGTCACCTCGCCGGGCTAGTTTTTGTATTTTTTTTAGAGGAGACGTTTCACTGTGTTAGCCAGGATGGTCTCGATCTCCTGACCTCGTGATCCGCCCGTCTCGGCCTCCCAAAGTGCTGGGATTACAGGCTTGAGCCAGGCTAATGGCTTTTCTTATGGACAAAGTCCATGCTGTCAGTTAACAATAAGAATAACAAATACCATCACCGACGACAGCATCAAGAAATGTCAACTAGGCTGGGCATGGTGGCTCACGCCTGTAATCCCAGCACTTTGGGAGGTTGAGGTAGGAAGATCACATGTGCTCGGGTGTTGGAGACCAGCTGACCAACATGGAGAAACCCCATCACTATTAAAAATACAAAATAAGCCGGGCGTGGTGGCGCATGCCTGTATTCCCAGCTACTTGGGAGGGGAGGCAGGAAAATTGCTTGAACCTGGGAGGCAGAGGTTGCAGTGAGCAGAGATTGTGCCATTGCACGCCAGCCTGAGCAACAAGAGCGGAACTCCATCTAAAAAAAAGAAAAAGAAAGAAAGAAATGTCAACTGTCACAGGCAAAACTGAGCTAAGCTTTATAGCCCTCAGCTGAAGGGACTACAGGGCCTTAGTCTTGCCGTGATTCATTGTGACCTATGCACCAGGCTCTCTAGCTCGTACGGCCTTTAGGAGAATTAGAAATGGGCACTCCTTCTTTTGCCATGGCGTACTGATTGTGTTGGAATAGGAAACATTACTGGCATCTTCCAGGAAGCTGTTATAGTAAATACGCAGCTCTATGGTGTCTAGAATGTGGATCATTCCTCCTGAGATGTGGTGCTGTATGTGGAGGCTCTGCCTATCAGCATGGCTTATACAAGCATCAGGTTTTATAGATTGTGAAACAATCCTTAGAAGCCACTGCATAACATATCCATGAAATCTTGTTAGAGTATCGAGTTAACCTGTTTTTCTCAACAAGATTTTACAGCAGAACACATGTTGGGAGAACAACAAGAGCACCTATGTTATAGTCTTTTTACTTAATCATGAAGAAAAATGCTTTATCTAAATTATATTATTTAGTTCGTATTTACCAAGTAGAACCAAATCTCTAATAAAGTGATACTCTCATTGAAAATGATACAGTTATGTTTATTGTTTATTTAACATTTTCACTTTAGTCAGATTAAAGATAACACTGGCTATTTACAGTTTTCAAGCTTTGTAAAAAGTTTGTCCATACAAAGAGTTAAGGAATACAACCTGCTAAAACTGTCCAGCCTGTAGATACATTTTAAAGTCACTATTCCTGTCCCTGCTTCAGATCCAGGTAGTTATGCACCAGGCCTGTGCTGGTGCATAGGCCTAAACTGGTCTAGCTGTAGATTCTTGCAGTTCACAGAATCAGTCCCGTGTGGCGCACTTCCACCTGCCCCAATACCTTACCAGTTCTACTTTCAAACCTCAAAGACACCAATCTCATTCAATGCTCTTTACTTCAGTTCCTTATTTGCCCTGTTCTTTGAATTTGGCATATGCTACTTTCTACAACAAAGATATTAGCTCCTCTAGACAACCAGCCTGATTTTTATTTTCAGAATCACTATCAGGGACCATTTAAGTAATCAGTTCCTTATTTGAACTGAGTCTCCAAGGATCTTTCTAACTCAGCTCTCTTCTATTAGATTTTAAGTTATTTGAGTACATGGGTTGTGTCACATTCACATCCAGAGCTTATCATGTTCAACAATAAAGATGTCTTGAATGTTGTTGGATTAAATTAGTGTGACTTAGAAGGCTCTCACAATATTCCAATAGGACGAAAGTGCAAAAATATGAAGTAGCTCAGTATCTATAGAGTATACAATAGGTGACATGCAAACAACAATAGAGGATTGGGTGACACAATGTAGGTTCCAGTCTAAGTGACTGAGAATACTGGGAGAATGAAAATGACTTTGAGAGACTTGAAAAAGATGATACCTTTCAGCTCACTCAGTTATACATATGAGGCAGTCATGTTGGGGGTGTAGACCTCACAAACTCACTACTTAAGAGCAACAAACTATCAGGAAATTTAGAAATGGAAGCCATGCACTCCTAAGTATTAACATATACTGCACAAAAGAAAGCAAAATCTTGGCATTCTTTCTTGATCTGAGGGTTGTAAACACATAAATCAAGAAATTCAGAGAGACAAGTCGGCAGAAAAATCTATTGGGATATGGGCACAGAGTTTAGTGCTTTGCCTCATGTCAGCTCCTCTGAGTCCCTGGTAAGTCTTCCATAGGTACTCAAGGCAAGTTTCTGTCCTCAGAGCAGGGTGGAATCAATGGAGATGATCCTTTGACATTATGGAAATAAATGGTTTCACTTAATGTATGGGGTGTCCTCACAATTTACTCATCTGAACTAGAGCAACATCAAGCATTATTTTTCAATCCCTTTTATTAAATGTGCTGGGTCTGACTCAGCAAACTGCGGGACTTGCTGGCCTCTGGACCTGACTGATGAGGATAACTTCATTTATTAAGTTGATAGGCACAATAGACTGTGTCTCCATCCCAACCCCCATTTGTTTTTAATCTTATGTAGTCACTGCAAGCACATGACTTAAAATCTGGTTACTTAAGAAACAAATTGGAGGAGGTGGTGATTTAAAAGCAGTTCTGAAAATAAAAGCATTATCAATTTTCTAATTTTTTTCTCACTCTTGTCATTTCCTTCCTTATAAAAGGCAGGGTAAATTATTTGGTATGGGAGAAGTTCAACAGTGTAGAACAAACTCAAGGTCTGAAGTCAAATGATCTGTGTTTAAGTTTCAGTACCAACATAAGGCACTACATAAAAATCATCTATTTAACCAACCTTAACCAATTTATTGAGCTGTCTTAACCCACTGCTGGTTACCACTATCAAGCTCCCACTATTATAGTTTTTTATTCTTTATAAAAACTATAAACTACTTATGGTTTTTGAGTTTTACGCCATTATATTGGGAGGATCTTCTTGTTTTTTTTTTAAAAAAAATAATTTAGAATTTTTAGAACTTTTGTCTACTCAATTTAAAAATGTGTGTTTCGTTAGGTATGCTGGTGGACACCTATAATCCCAGTGTTTTGGGAGGCTAAAAAAGCAGGATCACTTGAGGCCAGGAGTTTAAAAGCAGCCTGAGCAACACACCAAGACCATGTTTCAGTTAAAAAAAAGATAGCTGAGAGTGGTGGCATGCACCTGTAATCCCAGATACTCTGGAAGCTTAGGTGGGAGGATTGATTAAGCCCAGGAATTTCAGGCTGCAGTGAGTTACGATGCCTCTGTACTCCAGCCTGGGCAACAGAGTGAGATCCTGACTGTAAAAAAATAAATAACTAAAAATAAAAAGTTGGATTTCATAATAATTTAAATCCCATCTCCTTCCTTCTGCAACCTCTTAGAATCAGCCAGGTTTGAGCTTGAGGGGCTGAAGTCTTCTCTAACTTCTTTATGTTCTTCCAGGCTTTGGAGTATGTCTTGTCTGGAAACCTTGCTCTTCCTTTGCAGGGCTTCACTTCTCTGGTATAAGGACCCAGAAGAAGAACAATGTGGGAAGGCAAACACAGTTTTTCTGAACCTCTTTGTTGGTTGGCAGTGATCCCCTGGCTGATATTGTCAGATATGGAGTCCCACTAGCGGGGAGTACAAGCACATGTGTGGGCTATTGGTTGGGGCTCATGGAAGAGGCGGCTCCCACTGCAGAGTTCCCTGAAGTGAGAAAACTATCTTTGTCCTGATTATCCCAATACTTCAGTTCTTATGCACAATGACACAGTTCACAGCTTCTGGGTTCCCCTCAACTGGTGGTGATCAGCCTGCTTGAGCGGGGTAGTGGCAACATAATCCAGGCAGGCTTCTTTCCCTGGGATCCACTTGGTCCAAGGGAGAGCCAAAGGGGGCTGCTTTCTGATGATTTCTTCCCTTTCCCTCTTTTAAGTAGGAGCAAGTCACACCTGACAAGTCAGCCATTGAGACATTGAAATGTCTGATCCTCTTTCATATAGACATGGCTAATATTTGGAACTTGCTTCATTTGGCTTTTGGTAGGGTAAAGAACCCCCCTTTTTTTTGCTTTCTTGGAGAGCAGGCAGGGCAAAAGAAAGCCATGTATTTTTTCACCAGGCTGACAGCTTTTGACTCTGAGTTGATTGTTGGTTCTTAAGAAGCCTTGAGTGTGGTGTTTATCCCAGTTGTTGGCAGGCTTCTTCAGAATATGGGTTATTTGGCACCCCTTAGCTCAATAGTTTGGATCTTATTTGCAAATTCCAGAGGAACAGAAAATATCCTCCTTAATGTTCTTTTACATTTAACCTCCAAAAGCTAAAGGAAAAAAAATGTAAATCTCTGGAAAAATGTGTTTTCTTTGAGCACCGAGAATTATGATTAAATGCATTTAAACATAATTCCTGCTCATGGGACCACCTCCCTGGGCATCCCTGTGGGACAGATGCAAGGTGTCTTTTAGGTAGCCCCAGCCCTTTGGCATGGCTTCTTTGTCCTCTTGGCACCCAAGCTGGACTCTGATCTTTAAAGATTGCCGTGTAGGTCCAGAATCCTAAATCTATCATTGGCTGTTTTTGTACCTCAGTTTCCCATTATGTATAATTATATCTTTCTTCCCAGGGATGTCATTGATACTTAGTGTTAGTAAAGTAATTGGTGCTCATTTGCAGCTACAAGATCAAGAAAAGTTACTAGTCTATTTTCTTTGTTTATTGTTTTTTTCACACTACGCTACTAGTACTAAGACTAGCTTTTCTGCAACATTTGAAACATTAGAGATTTAAGACCATATATAGAAAGAAGCCCATCTATACATATAAAGCATTAATTTTGGTGATTATTAATAATTAGAGCACATGGTCAATAATAAACAGTCAACGTGAAATAATAGACTTTATTTTTACCATGGTCATTTTAAGAATCTGCATTCTTAACTGAATCTTAAAGGCATATGGCCTAGTCTAGGCTATTTATTATCTTCACAGGAGAATTCCTTTCCTTGGGATGAGAATGCAATAGTGACTGCCACCAATGCTAATTTTAACTCAACTCTGAATAACTTGAGTTCATACACCATAGTTGGAAAGGGTAATTAATGAACCATCAAGAAACAAAGGTTATATAGCTTCCTTTCCCTTTTTCACATGTCAGAACAATTTTTCTTGAAGTCAGAGTCCGGAGGTGGGTACAGGCGTAGGATTAACTGAGTTTGTAAGAGGTGGATGTTTTTATCTTTACTGTTGTTTGCTGTACTGAACTTCCTGGGTTTTGTATATTGACTCAGCAACTCTGATTTCCTCATTAGTGCTACTCCATATCTGCTCTGCTCTAAAATTGTATTCTCTGTTTTCGGGGCTGAATTAAACTCTAAGAAGGCCTTTTCCCTTCTTAGGGAAAGAGGGATTGATTAATTCTTGGGCATCTTTATTATCACCTTAGGGCTAAAGAGCCTCCTCCCACTTTAGTAATCGCTCTAGGGTTTGCCCACAGAAAAAGCAAATTAAAACAAGAGTCACTTCTTGTTTTCTACCTGTGACGTTTTGTTTGTGATGAGGGGAAAAGGCAGAATGAGCAAATGGAAAATATGTGCATATAAACAAAGGTGCAATAGCTGGACTTAATCCTGGTTTGTCAAAGGAGTCCTTCTCTGAAGGTATTTCAAAATCTGGTAGAAGTTGCTATGCAGAGATCTGAGAGTAAACATGGATAACATTTCAGGAAGAGGACTACTATAAAATATGGTGGAAACAAAACAGAACCACAATGTATGAACTTCAGATAATATTGCTTCTTCCTGGGTTGATAGTTTCCCTCTCTTTTTCAAAGTGGAAATAATTTTGCTTCAAACTTTGAGATTATGAAAGTAATGCATGGCCATTGTGAAAATATTAGAAAATACAGAACAAAATAAAAAGAAGAAAAATAGAAAATATACTTTCTTCATTTGTTTTATGCTGCTATAACAGAATACCACGGACTAGGTAAACTATAATCACCCAAAATGTATTGGCTTACTGGGAAGCCAGTTCTGGACTGGGAAGTTTAAAGTTTGAGGGGCCTGCATCTGGTAAGGTCTCTACTCCTGTGTAGAGAGGAATGGCAGAAGGCATCCTATGACCTAAAGTCAAAAGAGAAAGAGGGAGAGACAGAGACAGAGACAGAGACACACACACAGAGAGAAAGAGAGAATGTGTACATAAGAGAAGGCTGAATGAATCAATCTTACATAAGAAATCCACTCCAGTGATAACAACATTCATCTATTCATGAGAGCAGAACTCTCATGACCTAATCCCCTCTCATTAGGCTCCACTTCTCAACACTGTTGCACTGGGGATTAAGTTTCCAAATACACGTTACTGGGGGACACATTCAATTCATATCCCCTACTATCGGTGTTTGAAAGAATATCTGCTTTAAAGAGAAATTATTATTATTACTGAGACAAGGTCTCACCCAGGCGGGAATGCAGTGGTGCAATCATAGCTCACTGAACTCCTGGGCTCAAGGGGTTCTGCTATGTTGCCCAGGCTGGTCTCCAACTCCTGGCTTCAAGTGATCCTCTCACCTCAGCCTCCCAAGTATCTGGATTAGAGGCACCTAACTATAGCTACTTTTTTTTCAGCTTTCTTCTTCTGAATTATCTTAGATGTGCCTCAGCTCTCCTCACCTAAATAGAAAGTCCCAGACCTTGAGGGCCAGGGCCATGATGCATTTCTCTATGGATGTGTTAGTAATAATAGCTGACTTTATTGAGCATTTGCTGTTTGACAGGCCTTATTCTGGGCATTTAACAAGCATGAGCTCATTTAAATCTGCCTACAACACTGGGGGTGAACATTAATATTATATCTGTATTTAGATGAGGAAACTGCGGCTCAGAGAAATCAAGTAAGTTATTCTGTGACCGACAGTTCTTAAGTGACAGGGGTAAGAATTCACACAGACTGGCTCAAGAGCCTGTGAGCTTCACCATTACACTCTACAGCCCTCTGTGTTAAGGCTACAATAAAAAGCATTAATTATGATCTGATTTTATAAATACATGAAGGCAGATGAACAAGGATCAAAAATTAAGTCTTATTTTCCCATAGGACTATGTAGAAGACAGGAGTCTTAATTTTTATTTATTTGTCTAAGCTCTACTAAAATTCCTTTCATTCTCCAGGTTAAAAGGCCACTGCATTAACAGTAAAGGTATGATTGAAGTCACAGCTTCCCTGGTTATGCAGAGGACACAGGATTTAGCCTTGTACATTGCTAATGTTTGCAAACAGTCCAATATTGATTTTGGCTACAGCAATGAGAACACGAACAGTCACACATTATGTGCCCTTTCTGCTCAAATGAGAGCAAAGCCTTAATCAGGTCCAGACATTTAGAATCTTATATTAAAGAGAGATATATAGCTATGTATCCAATAGATGCTTGCTTCTGTCATTTTGCTTTAATTGTAATTTTGCAACTTCAACAACAGAAGATCCATTAGGCTTTCCCCCTCAATCAATACACAATATATTATCAGTCTAGACGACCAAAAATGACTTGTATAAAATATCAGCGTGTTGCATTTTCATTATGTAAATGGAACTCTGCAGGAGAATTAATTGATTATTCAGTTACTATGGATCTGTCTCAGATGTCTTGGTGAGATAAGAGAGAAACTTATCAAGCCTCTCCAGTGGCTATAACTTAAAAAAGAACAAGGAAAAAAAAAAGAGAGAGAGAGAGAGAGAAGCAAACACAGAGTACATTTCACTTTCATTGGCAGCCTGAGCAAAACCTAGGAAATGCTGAGAGAGAGAAGAAATCCATTACCAACTTTATTAGTGATGGAATGTCGAGAGATATTAGGCTGGTTACTGTTTGGGGATCAACATTTTAAAAAACCACACAAACAGAACTGGGATATAGGCAGTGAGAGTCCTAGTTTTCTCCCCAGACTCTCAGTGCCCCAAGTAATTCATACCTAGCCCATATATAATTACAGCAGATTGTTTAAGTAATATCCAGATCTATTTCATTTTTCTTGCATGGGTGGAGGCTGGGGAATGAGGGAGAGATTTTATTTTTATCTTCATGACAGAATGAAGAGGTATGCGAGGAGAAGACAAGTGGTTTCTACTGTCTGCCTCCCTTTTTAAGCATTAAAAAAAAAACAAACGTTTCCATTGCTACTGCAGAAGTGTATTTAAGTTTGATTTAAATTGATGTCTTTGTTGTTTTGTTTTTAAGAAACATTCAACAACCATATACATTAGGTTCTCCCTTTGGTAACATCGAGTCTGTACTGTCCTTATTCAGTGACACCGCTCTTGCCCAGAAGAGTTTTGGGATCTCTTTGGGGGAATTTCCTAGAGAACATTTTGAGCATGCTGTTTGGAGTTGTTTCCATGGTCTTAAACATCAATCTATTGAGGGGTATATTTATTTTTTTCAAATAGTCAAAATTCTTAACACACTGAGGTGAAAGAGGATTGTTAAGATAGGGTAATATTTCTCTGGCTCAAAATGAGGTTTTGAAAAGCGACAAAAATGCCTGGCAATAAAATCATACCATTTTTTTGTGTGTGTTCAAAACTGAAGGCAAGTTTCAAAATATTGGAAACAATGACAACATTGAGGAGGAATATACAATGATTCCTAAATCCATCATTCTGGAAAACAGTCATCCTGGTTATATTAAATATGACATTTAATACCAACCAAGCCAAATCAAGCCAAAGAGTCTTAATACTTTATACTTTGTGTGTAAGCGAGGTTTCACTGGTAAGAGCCTAGATGCTTAGGCTGGGGACAAAACATGGAGCATAACTGACTTTTATAAGGGATTTTAATGTTGTACTAGTTTTTCATTGCTGTTGTGACAGATTACCACAAACAGTGGCATAAAACAACACAAATGCTTTATCTTACTGATCTGTAAGTCTGATCAGAAATTTGACATGATTGTGCTTGAAATCACAGTGTTGGTGGAAGTATTGCTTCTGGAGGCTTTACGGGAGAATCCGTTTTTTTTGTTTTTGTTTTTTTTTTCCAGCCTCTGGAGGCTGCCTACATCCCTTGACTGTGGCCCCTTCCAACTTTAAAGCCAAAGTCAGTGGTGGCCGATTGAGTTTTTCTGACACTGGATGCAGTGGGCTCTAACATTGACTCTTCCGACACTTTCCCATTTTAAGGATCGTTGTGATGACCTTGTGTTCACACAAATAACCTAGGTCTTAAAATCAGTGGTTTAGCAACCTTAATCCTCATTTGCCATACAATATAGTCACAGGTTCTGGGTATTAGGATGTGGACATCTTGGAGGGCCATTATTTAGCCTGTCACAGATGTGGAACAAACATTATTCTTATTCTTTTGAGATAATGTCTGTTAAATGCTTAGCTGCTTTTGGACCTATGGTATTAAACAAGGAGTACTTGACATGTTGATGTTCTGACTATTAGTATGTCATTCTTCCCCCTATTTCTTATCAAAATGAGAGTATAATTCCAATGAGTAAGGAGTTTTTCAGTTATATATGAATAAACATTAGTCATGAGAACAGTCCAAAGCTAGCAATACCTACTACATAAGATGTCCCTGTCACTGAGATGAGATTGTGTCCTCCCAGGCTAGATAATGCCTTGGGGAGACACTGTAGAGAGAATGCTCACATCTGAGCTGATGGGTCCTTCTATTCCTGAGGTTCCATCCTTTGTTGCCTCTGCAGAACTCCACAAGAACTGTAAGGTCCAATGACACTTTCCATTTTCTCCTAAGTTTTCCTTCTACTTTTCTCAGGAGTAGTCCTCACCCCTGACCAACACTGATATGCACCTTTATGACATGTCAAAGGCAAAAATGACAGGCAGGTTTACCTTTGCTCTGGAAATGAATTTGCCTACTGTGCATGTTGGGCATCAGCAACAAGAATTGCTGGGAATGGTAGGGAGAAAGTGCCAAGATCTGATGTTATGGATGTCAAATGCACTTCCCAGTGTTCCCCTCCCACCAGGGTTCAATCTTACATTGGAACAAAAACCCAGAAAAATCCAGATGGTAGGTGGCATTTAAATCAGTTAGACGGATGGAGCTTTGTCTTTCTAATGAATGAGAATCATGAGACAGAGTTTGCCATTTGTAACTACTATCCACTTACCCAACCCCCTCCCAAGCTTCGAGGGCAGGGGGCTTTTAAGTGCTATGGATACCCTTACAGACCAGATTAGGAGTCTAGGGCTTATTACTGGACTTAACTTCTGATGAAACATCATAAGTCAAACTGTAATAGAAGCTGTCCTGCATTGATACAACAAGGGCCAGGGATGGTTTACAGTGGAGACCCCCACAGATATCCAGAGTGATTCCCACCACAGTGGATAATAGGATTACTGACAACATTATCTAAGTCCAATTATTCCCAAAAAGTGGATATGTGGAAATATCCTATCTCCCAGAAATTTTCCATCAGTCTTTAAAGGTGATCAAATCCTTTCCATCTAATAATACAAAAACTAAACAGTATCTCTTTTGATTTGACTACTCTATCCAACCATAGCCTATTCACTTCATTTTTTCCAACCAAAACAAAACTTAAAAAAAAAGTTTCCAAAACATTGTCTACATTCTCTGTGTTCATATTCTCTCCTCCTACTCACTTCACTACTCAATCCATTAGAGGTTCTTTCCTACCTCTTTACTAAAATGACTTTTGATTTACTTCTGATCTTTGTTTCAACATCTCTCTCTTAGAGTAGCCATGTAATCTCCAGACTTGGTCATCTGTGCATATGGAAAACTTTGCATATATACACTATCATGGTTAATTACTCTTAACACATTGGGTTAACTTTTGACCATATAAAGTACTCAATAAGTACCAGATTAATAAATGTATGTATATTTGTTGCCAGCTAAAATCCTTCCCACCGTTCATCCACTACTATGGCTATACATAAAGCTATTGCCTGAAGAGTTTAATTTTTGTTGCGTTTCAGAAGGCAAAAAATAATGATGATGAAGTAATCTAGGGGAGTGGAGCTGGCTATATATTGAAATCTTAACTCAAGGTGTGGACTTATATAATTGACTGTATATCATCCTGACTGACATCTTCTTGGACCAATTGAGACAATTCTATGCCTTGTGAAATTGGCTGAGGCAGTCAGCTTGATTGATCCGGTGTAGTCAGGAGCTTTACTGGAAGCAACAGCCCACTGTAGTGCTGGTGCAGCGTAAT
>NW_012113808.1:4062190-4090933 GCF_000951035.1 Colobus angolensis palliatus
CTTCCTTCCTTCCTTCCTTCCTTCCTTCCTTCCTTCCTTCCTTCCTTCCTTCCTTCCTTCCTTCCTTCCCTCCCTCCCTCCCTCCCTCCTGTCACACTAAGAAATACAGTTTCTATTACAATGCACATATTTATACACAAATAACTGAAGATAGAGTGCCGTAAAAAAATTTTGTCCTTATAACATGAGACACATTCTGATATTTGCTATTGTATTCTATGTCACTTTTTAAAATACTCATTGTGATCAACTGATTTGATTTTATGAACTATTGATGAGTTTTGACTTCTACCTTGAAAAAGGCTGACTTATACAAAGCCCACTTATTCCACCCCCTGGGTTTATTGAGGTATAATTGGTAAATAAAATTGTAAAAATTTAAGGTGTATAATATGTTAATTTGATATACATACATTGTGAAATGACTAGCACTCAAGTTAGTTAACACATCCATCACCTCATATAGTGTGTGTGTGTGTATGTATATATGACAGCATTTAAGATCTACTTTCTTATTAAATTTCAAGTACACAAAAGTATTAACCGTAGTCACTATACTGTATATTGCAATTCCATAACTCATTCATTTTAACTAAAAGTTTATACCTTTTGACTAACATCTCTCCATTCCCCCACCCAGCTGCTCAGTCACCATTTCACCCTCTGCTTCTAAAATTTGACCTTTTTAGATTCCATACATAAATGAGATCAGATAGTATTTATCTTTTTTGTCTGATTTATTTCACTTAGTATAATGCCCTCAAGGTTCAAACGTGTTGTTGCAAATAGCAAGATTTCCATCTTTTTACAGATGAATAATATTTCATTGTATATGCATACCACATTTTTAAATGAATTCATCTGTCAGTGGACACTTCGTTGTTTCCATGGCTTGGCTATGTAAAGCTATAACAAACATGGGAGAAAGATATCTAAGATCTTGATTTTGTTTTCTTTAGATATATAACCAGACATGGGATTGTTTGATCATTAGATAGCTCACTTTTTTTGTTTGTTTGTTTTTGAGGGAGCTCCATACTGTTTTCCACGATAATTGTACCAGTTTATATCCCCACCAACAGTTCACAAAAGGTCCCTTTTCTCTACATCCTCACCAACACTTAATCTCTTCTCTTTTTGATAATAGCCATCCTAATAGGCGTCATGTAGTATCCCATTGTGGTTTTAATTTGTGTTTCTCTGATGATTACTGATGTTAAGCACCTTTTAATGTACCTATTGTCCATTTGTATGTCTTCCCTGGAAAAATGTCTACCTAGGTCCTTTGTGTCAGGCCTCTGAGCCCAAACTAAGCCATCATATCCCTTGTGACCTGCATGTATACATCCAGATGGCCTGAAGTAATTGAAGAATCACAAAAGAAATGAACATGGTCTGTTCCTGCCTTAACTGATGACCTTACCTTGTGAAATTCCTTCTCCTGGCTCATCCTGGCTCAAAAGCTCCCCCACTGAGCACCTTGTGTACCCCGCCCCTGCCAGCCAGAGAACAACCCCCTTTGATCGTAATTTTCCTTTACCTAGCAAAATCCTATAAAATGGCCCCACCCCATCTCCCTTCTCTGACTCTCTTTTCAGACTCAGTCCGCCTGCACTCAGGTGATTAACAAGCTTTATTGCTCACACAAAGCCGGTTTGGTGGTCTCTTCACACAGGCGCGAGTGAAACTTTGCTTATTTTAAAATCTAGCTCTGAGTCCTCTCTGAGGCCACACATGTTTGGGCACCAAATTATTGTCAATGAAAAGAGTCAAACTCTGTAAAATATTTAGAGATTCATTCTGAGCAAAATATGAGTGACCATGACCCATGACACAGACCTCAGGAGGTCCTGAGAACATGTTCCTAAGGTGATTGAGGTGCAGCTTGGTTTTATACATTTTAGAGAGACATGAGACTTCGATCAAATACATTTAAGAAATACACTGGGCTGGTGCAGAAAGACGGGACAACTCAAAGTTGGGGCTCCCAGGTTATAAGTAGATTTAAAATTTTCTAGTTGACAATTGGTTGAGTTTATCTAAAGACCTGGGATCAACAGAAATGAAATGTCTGGGTTGCGATAAAAAGTTTTGGAAACCAAAGTTTTATCATGCAGATGAAGCCTCCAAGTAGCAGGCTTCAGAGAGAATAGGTTGTAGATGTAAGGTCTCTGTGTTGATGTTAAAATGCCAGAGAAGTATAATGAGGCATGTCCAACCCTTACTTCCTGTCATGGCCTGAACTGGTCTTTCAAGTTAAATTTTTAGAGTGTCCTGGTTGGGGAGGAAGTCCATCTGGATGGTTGAAAGGCCTATAATTTTATTTTTGGCTGACAGAGTCATACCTCAAAATAACATTGCTAAGACCAATGTTAATGAGCGTTTTATTTTTTGCTAGGAGTGTTATGGTTTTAGTCTTATATTTATGGTCTTTAATACATTTCAGATTATTTTTTGAGTGGTATAAGATAAAGATCCACTTTAATTCTTTTAGATGTGGTTATCCAGTTTCCCCAACACCATTTAGCAAGGAGACTATCTTTTCCCCATTGGGTGTTCTTGTCACCCTTGTCAGATATTAGTTAATTTTATATGTGTGGATTCATTTCTGGGCTTTCTATTCTGTTCTTTTGGCAAATGTATCAGTTTTTATGCTAGCACTCTGCTGTTTTGATTACTACTATAGCTGTGTCATATAATTTCAAGTTAGGTAATGTGATGCCTCTAGTTTTGTTCTTCTTTCTCAAGATTGCTTTGGCTATTTGGGGTCTTTTGTGGTTTTATATGAATTTTTAAATTTTGTTTTCTATCTATGAAAAATGCCATTAAAATTTTGATAGTGTTTGCATCGAATCTGTAGAGTGCTTTGGGTAGCATGAATATTTTAATAATATTAATTCTGATTCATGATCACAGATATTTTTTTTTTTTTTTTTTTTGAGACGGAGTTTCGCTCTGCCGCCCAGGCTGGAGTGCGGTGGCGGGATCTCAGCTCACTGCAAGCTCCGCCTCCTGGGTTCGCGCCATTCTCCTGCCTCAGCCTCCTGAGCAGCTGGGACTACAGGCGCCCGCCACCTCGCCTGGCTAGTTTTTTGTATTTTTTAGTAGAGACGGGGTTTCACCATGTTAGCCAGGATGGTCTCGATCTCCTGACCACAGATATGTTTTTATTTATTTGTGTCTTCTTAATTGCTTTCATCAGTGTTTTATAGTTTTCAAAGTACAGATCTTTTACCACATTGGTTAAATTTATTCCTAAGTATTTAATTGTTCTTGATGCTATTGCAAATGGAATTGTTTTCTTCATTCATTTTACAGGTAGTATTAAGTCCATTTAAAATATTTGCTTATAGTCATTCATGAAGCTTTGAAAAATAAACAAGCATGGTATGATGATTAATTTTATGTTGTCAACTTGACTGAGCCATGGGATCCCTGGAGAGTTAGTTAAATATCAATAGAAATGTTGGTACTATGAGTGGTTCTAGAGGAAAAGAGTTTTGATTTTATTTATTTTTTTAATTGACACATAATAATTGTACATATTTGTGAGATACACAGTGATGTTTCAATACATGTATAACAATCAGATCAGGGAAATTAGTATATTTATCATCTCAAATATTTATCATTACTCCTGTTGGTAACATTCAATATCAGAGAAACAGAATTTTAAGGATGAGTTTTCTGAACTGGTTTTAGGATTTTTGGAATTGGCTTTAGAATCTGAATGACTCAGTTTCCAGTAGTAAAGAGAGCATTGATAGTACATGGTGTGATTTAGAAATAGAGATATGAAAATACCTCCATTCGATACTGTTAATGACTGATAAAAAGCAAGTAGTTGTGTGGTTGTGTTTATGACCCACTAGTTCCCCTTGGTTCATGGGGGATACGTTCCAGGACCCCCCAGTAGATGTCTGAAATTAAGTATAGTGCTGAACCCAATTGCCATCAGTCAGAACATGCTTCTAATTCTTGTCTCCCATCCACAAATTTAACGTTACTTCCATCTTAACTAAGCCCTTATCATGTACTGTGTCTGTAACTTTGCAATTTGAGGTTCAAAAGCAAAACTAGCACAAATTTCTTTTTTTGATTTCCCAATTTCACGGATAGAAGATTCATTCTTAGTGTCTATCTCAGCAATGTCAGCATGTATTTATTTTCTTTCTTTATCAATTCAATAAATTTTACATTGTCACTTAATGGAAGCACTTTACAGCTTCTATTTGGCATATCCAAATTGCCAACATTACTACTGTTCTACTTTGGAGTCATTATTAAGTAAAATAAGAGTTACTTGGTGATACCACAACAGCCAATCTAATACCATGGATGGCTACTCAGTGACTAATGGACATGTAATATATATGGTATAGACACTGGACAAACAGATCATTTCTGTCCCATGTGAGACAGAGCAGGATGGCATGATATTTCATCATGGTATTAAGAATGGTATGCAATTTAAGACCTATAATGATTTATTTCTGAATTTTTAATATTTTTGGGGCAACTGCTGACCCTGGGTAACTGAAACTGTGGAAAACGAAGCCACAGAAAAGTGGGGACTACTGTACTTTCAAACATTTGTTAAAAAACTAATGAATATAATGAGGTTAGCTGGTTGCTCCTAATGCCACTGGAAAAACTGGTTGAACAACAACAAAAATGGATGAGCTCAGGGATTTGAATTCCCAGCTGAAGCACCACATGAATGACCAGAACACTTCTATGTTTGCCCTGAAAGAGATCTTCATCTCTTATAGCTTCAAAGTTGAAATTGCTGAAAATCAAACACACAATATCATCCTGTGACTGGATGAATTATGCCAACTTGAACTCCCAGCCTTTCAGGGTCCCTACTGTTATGGTGAGTACATTGATTAGGAAAGAGTGGAATCCCATAAGTTAGAAAAAGGATATGTGGGAAGACTCTCAGAAGCTAGAACTGTTGAGCCCTTAAATTCTGATGAGACTTCTTTGCTAATAGAAGAGGTATCCCCTCCTGCAGTGGAGTCAGCCTCCCCAGTTCCAGTGGTATCAGCCCTTAAAACACAGTGGTAATGGCCTGTCTATCCATGTCTGAGGAGATTAACTCTGCATTGCCTGAAGGAACTGTAGTGGCCTCCCCTGAGGCAGTTGTCATGCAAGACAATGTTGATTCTCCATAGAACACACTTCCACCACACAGCTTTGGTCCTACACCTATAATTGGACTCACATTTAAGCAGGCCTCTAAAGGTGAGGTACAAAGTGTTACTAATGAGGAAATGTACTATCCTTCAAAAGAACTGTAGAGTTTTTAAATTTATATGGATAGAAATTCAGGAAGATTGTGTGGGAATGGAGTCTAAGGGTATTGGATAATAGTAGAACGAACATAAAGTTGGATCAGGCTGAAGTTATTGACATAGGCCCACTAAGCTGAATTTAATATTGTAAATTCAGAGATAGCCTTGAGAACGAGGAGCACAGCAGATATGGAGAGACAAAAAGGATATCTCCATATCTCTCCATTGGAGAGATAAAAAGGGCTATAGCAGTTTGTTTGGGTGGTTGACTGAAATATGGACCAAAAGATGGCCCGTAGCAAGCAAACTGGAAATATCCAACCTGCCTTGGTTTAATGCCATGGGAGGGATTTAAAAGCTTAGGGAGATTAGAATGTTGGTGTGGATTTTTAAATTTGATAAGTACTCACCCACTAATAGTTTAATTTTAAACTATTAACATCACAGCTTAATACCAACACTGTGAGAAATACATTTGTCTGGGGAGCCCCAATATTCTTGAAGAGCTCTGTAATTGGTCTTCTCTGGAGGCCAGATCCTACAGTGAGAACTGCATTCACTGAATTGGGAAACCTAAACGTAATGGGAGCATTTGGATCCCACTGTGACAGGGGCCAAGTAGCAGTTCAGTACCAAAGACAAGGTGGACATGGTTACTATAATGGGTTAGTAGAGTCAAAATAGCAGTCAGATAGTCTTATACAGAGCTATGGCATTAGCTGGTTTGATTATGGTATTGCTAGAAATGAAATGGATAGGAAACCTACTACATTCCCACCTAATATGTATAAGCAGGAATGTTCTAGGTCAAGTGAAGAAAAGTCTAACATGAATCATAAAATCAGAGAGTCATGGTCCTTTAGTCAATTCTCAGACTTGAGAATTCTTTGCATCAAGGGATTATTGAGATGTTGGTCATATGCAGGATAGTTACATCATGTTAGGTGGAATTATGACCTTTTCAGTGTCTTTATTTGGAGATTAACTATGGTTCAGGGATATGTATATGAGTACAAAGTGAATAAGAAGTGAACTTGGGATGGTTAATTTTATATGTCAACTTCATTGGGCCATGGAATGCCCAGATAGCTGGTTTCATTGGAATTATTTTCAATAATTCTGGATGTATCTGTAAGGGTATTTCTGGAAGAGACTAGCATTTGTACTGGTGGATTAAGTAAAGCAGATGGCCTTCTCTAGTGTGGGTGGGTATTGTCAAATCTGTTAAGGGCCTGAATAAGACAAAAAGGCAGAGAAAGTCTGAATTAACTCTGTCTGACTTCTTGAGCTGAAACTTTGATCTCCTGTCTGCTGTGCTCCTGGTTCTCAAGGCTTCAAATCTGTACTGGAATCTATACCATCAGCCCTCTGGTTCTTAGGCCCTTGAACTATGCCATCAGCTTTCTTAACTATCTAGCTTGCAGATAGCAAGCAAATTGTGGGACTTCTCAGGCTCCATAATTGCATGAGCCGAATAATTCATAGTAAGTCTCTTCATATGTATCTCCTACTAGATCCTATCTATTCTATTATTCTGGTGAACCTTGACTAATCCTAGAATGATTGATGTTTTTACCTTCAGGATCTACTATACCAGTAAGAAAGTCTTCTTAACTCTGTTAGTAAGCTTCTGACTTAAATTGTGGCCTTGATATTTCCAATATTTATTATTTTTCCACATACACCATGTCCATTCACTAATTCTCGATATAAGAAAAAAATGAAGGAATTCTAGATTCTATTCCTGACTGTCATCTATGAGCTTCTTAATTCATAAAGTGGAGGTAGATAAAATAAGATTATAAATGTAAAAGAAAAACTTTATATGCTATAAAAATAAGAGAGTCTTACATATTAGTTTTCAGAAGTGAGCATCCAATGGACTCAGATATGGGCATCTGATGGGCTCAAGGCAGGCAAGCATCAGAATATGAATGTCGGACTGAGGCAGCATAGTGAAATGAAAAGAATAAGGGCTGTGGATGTGCCTGTATTCAGACCCAGTTCTGCCACTTATTACTACTTTGGATATAATAAGTCATACTTATTAAGTGTAACTCTGTGGTTTGGGAGAAATTATGCAAATATTTTGAGCCTTTTTCTGACTGGTGGAAGAAGGATAACAACATCTACTTTATACACAGTTGTAAAGTTTACACAAAATAGTGTATTCAGAGTGTTCAGCATGCTGAATAATGTAAACTAAAAAGAAGATTCAGAAATCCGGAGAGGCTTTGCCTACAGCAATGCTGTCCTTTGGAAATATAATGTGAGCCATATATATGTTATTCTAAATTTTCTAGAGTAACTATGTAAATAATTTAAAAGAAACAAGTATAATTAATTTCTTTTTTACAATTAATTTCAATCAGATTTTATTTAATCCAACATATCAAAATATTACCATTTAACATGTGATACAAGTAATTATTGAGAGTCTACTTTTTATAAAAAGTTTTTAAAATTCTGTGAGTAGGTTTCAGCTATGGAACATCCCAGGTTAGATGCTAAATTTTTATTAGAAATCCTTCACATCTATTTAGATTTTATAAAATTTGCAGGTAAAAAGTATTCACATACCCTAATTCTTACAAACATACTTGAATATTTTGCAATAACTAAATGAGCTATTGGTTTTTAATGTAAATTAACTTAAATTTAGATTTCATTTCCCCAGTCCCACTTTTCAGTGCTTTGTAACCATCTGTGGATACTGGCTACCATATTGGACAACAGAAGTCCAAAGGACACGCCTCCTCTGAACTCCACAGAGACAGGTTCTGGGAGACTCCCCTTATAGTTCTGTGAGGCATGAAAACAGAGAATTTGTGCTTTAGAGAACAGCAAGATTGAGAAAGGCAGAGTTTATAAAAGAAGTTTCAGAAACATTACAACTCTCCATGGAGACCATGGGAACAGAAGGCAGGGATGAACAGCAGTTCACATTTCCTCTCTTCCACTGGCCAATAAGCTGTCTTCTAGTCAAAAAAGAAATAAGGGAGATGGGAGTAGGGAGGGTATTACATTCTAGTCCAAACTTCACTGACTCCTCTCTTGAATAGGGACACAAAGGATAGCCATGAAAAATGCATAAGGACCTGGCTGATTCGGGGAGATGATAGGAAATGAGTAGTCTAGAGAGCATGGCTGGAGAAAGCTGAAGAGGGAGCAATGTTTTAATTGCTTACAGGGATCATCAAGGAAAGGAAGGAAATGTGCAGAGGGGTCCAAGAGATCATGAGGAGGAGTTAAATGTAGGAAAAGAAAACATAAATTAAACACAGTGTAGGACAAGTGCCATCAATTTGAGAAAGACTCTCTGAATATGAAATGTAATGAAATTAAATGAAATTAAAGGGATAGTCTACACTTAAAACATTAAAAGTCAGTCAGTCATAACAATGGAGGTAAGAAATTGTTCTATTCTTGCTCTGAAAGATAAGGTAGACTAATCATTTTTTAAAATGGAATATATAATTTTACATTTGGGAAGGAGCTAGCAAGTTCTCTAGACCAGGGACTTCATTTTATAAATGAGAAAACTGAATTCTATTATACTTCTAAATAATGCTGGGGCCAGGAGTAGAACTTATGACCCCTAGTTGTCAGGCTAATGCTCAAATAGAGCATAGATTTGTTGTTCTTATTTTCAAAATATTTTACTGATATTTATTAGTAAATCTGTAAACCATCAGTAGAGTCTTTATCCTTCCCTGAGAAAAGAGAAAATTGAACTCTTAGGTCAGGCTGGGAGACCTACCTGTGACTATTTAGAGCTGCACTGTTCGGTGAAATGAGGAGTAGCCAACACTTGACATGTGGCTGAATTGAACTTTGATGTAAGTATGAAATGCTCACCAGATTAATTAGACTTAGTACAAAAAAAGTAAACTAATTTCGTTATATCGATGTGCATTAAAATATATATTTGTATAGACTACATATTAAAATAAATATAGCTCTGATATATTGAGTTAAAGTATATTATTAAATTAATTTCATCTTTAACAAATATTTTCATGTGGCTACTAGAAAACATAAAATTACATACATGCCTCTATTATCTCTATTATATTTTCGTTGGCCTGAGCTGATACAGAAGATACCATGAATAAAACAGGAAAGTGAGATTTTGTTTCCAGCCTGCTTCCTAAAGCACAAATTAAATATTTTGGCCTTCACAACGTTTGAGCATGCCTTTAAGGTTTCAAATTCAGGTTAATAAATAGCTCACGAAAATTAGCATCTATTCAAAAACCATTAAAGAGGAAAAAAATTAAACCTGTCCATTGCATTGTTCTTTCTTGTCACGACTGCTTAGTGAATTAAAATGCCTGAAAACCCCAGTGTAGCTGCAGCCGTCCTCCATTTCTTCTCTACAACAGCACTGTGCTGTAATGAAGACCATGAAAAAGCATTTCAGAAAATAGCCTCCAATATAGAGTAGCAATCAATATGCATGGTATATACGATCAGGTTAGAGTGATGTGTAGGAGAGGCCCAAATATGTTTGGCCTGCTTAAACACATGCTTTCTGCTTTCCAGCCAACAAATCGCTTCTGTATATTACATAAGACTAAATTAATATCTACACGAAGACAGTTTATTGTGGATGATGGATCATGGGTTTGCTACTCATACATCCAGAGCAGGGCCCTGGAAATCACATCATCATTGCATTCCTGGGGAAAGAAATGATTGTCACATCCAGACATGTTTATCACGGAGAGAGAGGTTGATCCGGGCCCATCCACTTGCTGAGAGAATACTGCCACCTCACATGATGAGTGGTCAGAGGAAAGACCCAGTGTTGACTGGCAGATGCCAGCAAGAATAGTATTTCACGATAGTCCTTCTGAGGCAATAAGAAATGAACTGGCTATATCCTATGGTCTATATTGTTCGATTTTGGGCGGGCCCAAATGTGAATGTCATTTAACTTCAACAAAAGCAACCTAAATAGCATTTACTCTACTTTGGAGAGAGCAACAACGACCCAAGAAATGAAGCTCTTGCATATAATGCAGTCAACAGTATAATTCAGATCAACCCAAAACCCAAAGGTGCGAGTCCTAGCATAAATGTAGGAGGTGAATGAAGGACAGATTAAACTAAAGGGATGGGCCTCTTTGGCCTATCTCCTGACAAACTGTCTGGCTGCATCAGCAAAAGTCGAGAGTAATCGATATTATGAAACAACAACACGGCCACAATCAGAGGCAGAGCAGGATTGGAGTGCTATTACCATAAGTGGCTGAGTCATTGATGTGAATGTGTGTGTCATTTTGCATATCATTTGCATGTTATTTGATGCAGGCTTGCCAATAACCAAACACAATTAACCTACCTTGCACAACCTACCCTGACCTTTGTAAGAACATGTGGAGGAAAATAAACTAGACCTGCAATGAATTACTGTTTGTTTAGCATAAAAATATGAATAGTTCAGGTCCAAAGAGTAAGTTACTAGCTTTAATGCTGTCAACTAGGTAGAAGGCTCCCTGTGGGCAAGTCTGTGTTTTAGACATTTTTGTCTCTAGTCCTGCTTAATAGCTTCACATGACAGTCACTTTCAGTGTGTTTGTTAATGCTGATCTCACTAAGAAATATGTGTATATGTGTTTGTATACATTTAGCTTTTTGACTTTCAGTCACATTTACTAAGTGCATCTCATATACTAGTAGACTAGTAAGTGCTTTACGTATACTCTGATTTAATCATTAACAAAAAAATGGTGTAATTATACAGTCGGTGGAACAAGGCTGTGAATATTTGGGCAAACTCAAGTTTATCTGACTTCAGAGCATGAATTCTCAGCTGCTTAATGATTATAGTAAATCTAAGAATACCAGTCACTTGATGAATTTTCTTTATACCAAAAGATCTGGGTGAGCCATTTTCCTTTCCTCATGGGTGGATATGAGTTTTGTGGAGCCCAAGACTTACAAAATTTAGGGGACCCAGTAGAAGAAAAAAAGATGCAAAATTATTAACACAAACTTTGATATAAAAGTATTCATTTAGAATGAGAAAAGGATTTATAACAAATTAAAATACCACAAACAAAACAAAATGAAGACGTAAAATATTTTTATTCATGAATGGATGGATACATCTCTATGGTATATTTTTCTCAAATATTTTGGGTGCTAACTCACTGACCATCTTTTCCTATGAAAGCAATTTTAATAATATTTTTTACCTAGATAAAAAGACAATTTATAATTTCCCCCAAGATGGTTGATTAAAATTTCATTTTTATTATTGGTGGTAAAACATAAGACCTTACCCATGGACATATATACTGTAGTTTTGCTACAGGTCTGTGTCTCACAAAAAATAAGTTCTATGGTGGTTTTATAATGGTATGCTTTAGTAAAAAGTCAAGTCTGTTTCTAACAAGAGTGGATTTCCATCTTAACCACATGTTGTTGGTGATGACTGAATCTTTTGCTTACAATTTTAAATATGTAATTGTTGGAAGACTTTTACATTGACTAACTTCTGACACTGTACATTTCAAACCCTGTCTCTCTTTTATTGCCCACCAACCCCTGATTGCAGAGGACCACATAAACCATTTATTTCTTCATTTCATTAACAAGTAGGTCAGCACAGAAAACTGTAAGGACATTTCTGGAAGCCATTTTTGCACTGTAATGGTTAACAATACACTAATGAGATGTGGAAGTGACTACAAACCACATAAATCTACCCTTACTAAATCTAAGTGAAATATACTCCCAACTTCATTTCCTGAAACCCCCAAGTGACCACAGCCACTTTAATGTCCCATGATAGGATGAAAAGTGTGTCTGGGAAGAAGGTACAGCGGACTTAATATTAAAATATTTTACTTTTGCTAATTTTACAAAGTCTTATTATCAGGTGACTATATTATTCGAGCCCCTCCCAGGTCTTTGACCACAGGCATGAGCCATATGAGCCACAAGAAACCCCTAGTGCTACTCCCCGTCACCCATTCTGTAATGGCACATAACGTCATCTTTTTTGTGGCTCATTTCCTTATGCTAGCTCCTCTGCATTCAAGCCCGATCCCATATTTGTAGATCAATTCTACATCAATGGTTCTAAACTTTTCAAGTATGCTGACTTATTTGCAGACCCAACAGGTATGCTCATCCTTACTAGTAAGTGTGCATTTAGGCCTATTGCCAGAGGAGATACACAGGAGAAAAAAATTGCATTGTGTCCAGTGCTTTTTACTTTTTATATGCTTGGCGTAACTAATAAATGATTACATTGTTATATTTATTTATGTTAAATTCATTGTATGTTATATTCATTGTATCATTATAATAAATTATTTATTGTTATATTTCAGTGTTTTATTTATATTCTGTTATATTGTATATTTACTCTTAATATATTTATTATTTAATGTATTATTTGTATGTTATATTCATTTATTGTTATAGTAGCACGTAAATAAATTTGAATGTGAAATATATGTGTGAGGAACCTGCTTTTTATTTCCTACAAACAATGTTTGGGTGTATCTCTGGACTCTTTGAAATGATTCCCTATCCATTAGGAATTCTATCACCTGCATTTTGGAAAATACTGCTGTAAGTCTTATACTAGCTAAAAACACTGCTGGTTGAATTTTTCCAAGCACCTCCAGTTTTAAGTAGAGCACAGCAACCAATTCATTGCAGTGGTTACTTATCTGTAAGGAACAATTTTCAGTATATGGAGTCCTCTAAATTGAATGATTTGTAATAGCTCCATGAAAAAAGTGGGCTTTCCTCTGAGTTGGGACAGTTGCTTGAGAGGAAGGCACTAACCAATACGAATTTAAGTTTGTGCTCAGGCTTTGAAAAAAATGGGTTTGCACTCTCGTGGGGAGAAAATGTGTGGCCATCTTTCTTCTCCTGGCTGGCACTCCAAGTAGGCTTCATTTTAAAAATAGTGCTAGGGAGGGAGGAAAAAATGTAATGTATTCTTAAAATGTTTATATGTCAGCAAAATCCTGAAAACCATTCAATAGATTAATCCTCCTGCTGACTTAAAAAGGATGGATTTCCAGCTATAACTGAGATTGGGAAAAATTGATTTCCATGTTCCTTATGACTGAGTAAGATAAAAGCCACTGCCCCAGTAAGCTTCTCCCAGCCTGGATCCAGACTTTGGGAGGGTTGGCTAATTGAAAAGTCACTCCAAATACTAGCCCAGACCCTCTGAGGAGATCTGGAAAAAGAATCAAAGACAGGCTGTTCATTTTTCAAGAACAATTTCCAGAATGTTGTTTATTTCCACTGTCACTGAGCAAGTATAGTCAGAGGTGAAATTGCTTTCTCTCTCTTTTCTTCGAACTCGTCTTCATTTCTCCTTTACCTTCTCCTCTTTCTTGCTCCATTTCTCAACTTTCTCTTTTTTTCATGATGTCTGCTTTTATATGAAAATATTTGCAAAGTGAAAACACCAACTGGATTAAGCGTTCTTGTTAAAGCTCCAAGCAATGGTGAGCTACTTCTTTTCTATGACCTTAGTTTACCCAGCTAAAAATAAGACACTGCACCTGTCCACAAATTTATGCTTAGAGTGTTTCAGCTACCTTTTTCTATGTAATTCTCATATGAATCCTGTAAGGGGCTAATTCTTATTATGAATGCTACAAAAACAGTCTCAGATGCCTTGTAAATGTTTGAGAGCCAGTGTTTGCCCAAGCTGGGACAAGGTCCCATATCTGATTCTACATCCACTGGCTTCAACTGAGTCACAGCTGATTCCCACATGATTAATACTACATTTCTCCACAAGCATGTTACATGAGAGGGTTCATTCACTCACTTACTCATTTATTCTTTCATTTCATAAATATGTATTGAGCACCTATTAGGTGCTAGGCACTAAGCAAAATGAGAAAACAGCTATAAACTAGGCAAGATCTCACAAGTACCTGATCTTCCAGGAATATAGCTGGTTTGAATATAAAGTTGAGGTACTATGGTGAACTTTAAATTCTTCAGGATATAAAATAATTCAAACTACCCTCATATTCACACAACACTCCAATGACAAATCAGTTTTAATGGAAAATATGGTAAACAAAGTTTTAAAGAAAAGAGCCTAATGTTGCTAAAAGAGTATTATAGATTGTATGAACCTATTTAGAGGTATTAGTGTTTTCCTGACTTTGTTTTTACTTTTTTCTTTTGCTGCCATTTCTTTCATGTCTTCTCTTTGTAATTTTAAATATTTTCTCCTTCTCGTTCCTCACTCTATGATCTCTTCTGTATTTCAGGCCATTTCTACATAGAAGCAATTGGTCATGTCATTTTGAATCAATCATATGATATCACATTCTTGAGCAAACAGGACAGTTCCTGAGCCATTGATTTGTTTTTCCTAAGGAATTCCATGAAGTTCTTAAATAAATTTCCATCAAGCTCCCTGGGCATTCATGTACCCGTCTACATAGTATAAGAAATTCTCAATCAGTAGGCTTAATCCCCTGAATCTTGGTATACAAACAACAGCAATAGCAAATATTATTAAATAGGTCTTTATTTGTGCTAGACAGTCTTCTAGGTGCCTTACATATATTTGCAAATTGTATCCTCATGAAAACCCTTTGAGGTAGTTACTATTTAAATTCTCACTTTACAAATGGGAGAACTGAGACACAGAGAGAAGTGACATGTTCAGAGATATAAATAAGTGAATGGAAGTGCCTGAATTAAAACCCAAATTAATTATCTGCAAAGTTTACTCTCCCTGCCGTGTACTGCACGGCTCTCATAAAATCAGACACTACTCACTCAACTGACAATATTGCAAATGACACTTAAATTCTCAAGCCAGCTTTTCTAATCACCTAGAACTGAGGTCAGCAGGTATTTGGTTCTATCACCTGATCAGTGATTACATCTTCCCCGACTTTATTAGGCCTTTTTTCACTTTAACTTACAAATTGCAGGGAATGCGGGTGGGAACCTGCATCCCTAGCAATTTTCATTGTGGGTGAATTCCTCCGTGGAAGACTGTTATCTATATGTGCATTTTATATGTGTGTGGTGGGAAAAAAAGTGCTGAAAAGTATTGCATATGGAGAGGTGGAAATGGGATAGAGTGGAACTTAGGGCGGTGGTTATTTGTGAGTGGGTAGTTGTGATGACAAGGTTTACTTTTATGGTTTCTTGGTGGGTGTAATCAGTGGGGAGATGTTCCCATAATGATAGGGGTGTGGTGTGTGCTGAGGTGTCTGTGGGTGGGCAAGGCGAGGATAAGCATGTGACAGAAAGAAAAACCCCAGCAGCTCATTTTATTCCTCCTCCCTTCTTTACCTCACCCCCCCACATCGCTCTTCCATCCCTAAATATCTATGATGCTGCAGTAAAAATGAAATGGCTTAAGTTGTGAGGAAGAATTTTTTTTCTTTTGAAACACAGTACAAAACCACACTCATAACAACCAGGTTCCCTATATAAATCTATTTTTAAGATGATTACAGGGTTTCCATAGCCATTCTAGCATCAACTGCTGGTTTTGTTTCCTCGTCGTCAGTAAACTGTTGGCAGGATAGTGCGCCAGAGGTATACTTTTTAAAGGGTATAATTGCATGGCACAGAAATTATCACTTTCTCGATGATGATTTTCATTGGTCTTTCTCTTTGAGAATCCGGTTTGGAAGCTGGGCTTGTCAGTCCCTCCAAGCACACACTGCATTGTGTGCATTGGTCTCATGGTCTATCATGCTGGCAACCACTAGGCAGAGGGTAGCAATTAAACCACACAATAGGCATCAAGGGATGAGGAGAAGACACTGTGTTTAAAATAAATGAACACAAGAAGCACAGCCAACTTCCCTAGGAAGGCTATCCGAGCAGTGTGGCTAGCCAAGATTGGACAGACTTTGCAAAGCAAGCTGGGAAACTCCTCATGATACCAAACCATTAGACAGCAGCTGAGGCTACATCTCCTAGGATCTATCATAGGCCCCTTCTCCAAGGCTGACCTTCTCTGGGGTATAGAAATGTAGGAAGGAAGCTTCACAGAACTATGCTTTTTTCACTGCCTGAGCCCAGAGGCTATGCAAATTTTGATTGATCTGGCAGCTATTTTTAAAAGGCATTGTCTGATAGGGGCAAGCATAGGAGTTTTAGTTCACCCTCAGAAATAAGGACCAGATAAGGCAGAAGTCAGCCTCTGAAATGGAAGCTAATAAACATCAACATGTAATAGGTAAAATTATCTACTAACAGAAGTCACTAACTCTCAAGAGGTAATAATGATGTGGTAATGATGAGAATGAGATACTCTCCAATCTCTATCTAAGGGAACCAGAAAACTCTATCTAGATAAAAGACCACAGTGTTTCTCATTCTAATGACGATGACCAGCATGGTGCCTCAGTACTGAAATGCAACTGGTGTCAAAAAATGAAAGCTCATAAAATAATAACCGTGAAAATGACCTAACTAAGATAATTATGTATAGAGACTAGAATAAAGAAACTGTAGAGCAAGAATGGATGGTAGTTTAAGTAGCATTATCTGGGAAAAAGGCATTGTGATGCTAACAGAAATATTCATAGAGGAGAGAAGAGCATTTCAACTGGTTACTCTAACTTGATAAAAATGGATGCTACAAACATCAAGCAACTCTCAGTCCAAATCTATTCTCACCAAGCAATGTTCTAAACTGTAACTTGAGCTCTGAGTAGTCTGATCTACCAGAAGAGAGAGTCCTGAGAATATTTGTTCATTCACTAATTCAATAAACATATTTAAGCGCCTCAATTTGTAAGTGGTGCAGGCACTCTAGCACTAAGGGATAAAGTGGGCGGTTAACATTCTCAAGGGGCTTGCAGGCTAGTTAGGCGAATAGATAAGTAAGCATAATTTTAATGTGAAGAGATAGGATCCATTATAGAGACATGCATGGCATGGACTGGGAGTACAGAGAGAAAATACTTCACCCAGTCTATGGTAGGAAAGCATCAAGGAGACCACATTGAATGAAATGAGACCAAAGTTTGTTCTTGAAATATAAAGATTAGAAGCAGCAATAGAGGATTAGGATGGTAAATCAGGGTTGGCATTATGTTTAAAAGAGGCGGAGAAGCCTATTCAAAGCAGATGTTGAAAGCACAGACAGTATGAAGACTCTGGAGAATGTGATGTGCTTGGGAAAAACTGGAGCATTAATATAATTGAGTGTGAGGAGAGGTGTGGAAGGAAATAAGGTAGAAAGAGGTTATGTCAGGAACTGCCTTATTAGCAATCTGGGTTTTATCCTGCAGGCAGAAAGGAGCAATTGAAAATGTTAGGCAGGGGAGTAATATGGTTGAATTTGCAATTTAGATGATATTTCCATACATATCTCCCACTCCAGATGAATTGATATTCTGACGCGTGGATTTGGTAAATGCGGATTTTTTACTTTGATTGAGTCCAAGAGCTTGACGACCTTTTGGTGGGCTGGTAAAAATGAGTTTTCAGACTTGAAACTTGAGGGCTGAACCCTGGACCTGTGAAAATATCCCATTGAGTGTTCGCTTGTGAGAGAGGCCCAACTGGAAGTTGTCATCTGATCTCTATTTGACATCTCTCTATCTGCAGAATCCTGGGTGCAAAATGTAAAATATTCAGTTAATCTTCAAAACATCACGACATATTAGTAAGAGATTATGGGGTGAAAATTATCCAGGGGAAAGGAAGAGTCTTACCAAGTCAACTTTTTCTATGTGAAATCCTTTCTATCTTCTGAGGTTTTAAATGGTTTCTTCTAGAATACCGTATTAGGCTACAATTAATACAATGTCATTCCCTTAAAAAGAATGCTACTGATGATCAAGACTATTTAACTATAAACCTTATCAAGGTCTTTTAGCAAATGGATTTATTCCCAGTTTTGAAATGGTCTGCCATATTTTTAAAAATAAATTTACAAATTGTCCTTCTATTCAAGGTGAACAACATGTGATATAAAATCAAACAACTTTCTGGAGAGATGATAAAGGTGACAAACAAGATTAAACACACAAATTGGGGACAATTTCAAGTAGAGACTAAAATTCATCAATTCAATTAAAATGGAATTTGTGGATACTAAATGCTCAGAAAAAAATACTATAAGACACCACACAGGAACTAAAAACTTCAAGATAAAAGAAATCCAGATGATAATAGAACATATCCTAAAGTCTGATAAATACTCTAGAAGTACAGAGAAGAGTTACAGCAGGGGAGACGAAGTACAGACTATGGAAAATAAATGGAAATTTGATTAAAAAGATGTAAGGTTCCAAATGTGGTTGAGCAATATGAGCCAAAAGCCAACAGAAATGCATTTTCTGAGAATTTGGATGACGATGAGGACACCAGCACAGGTAGAGTGGGCTTCACGATGCAAAGCCCACCACAGCCATTGGTATGCCACTTTACAGAGCAGACATGGCAGCAGGTAGTTGTCACTGAATAACACAGTCAATACTGTGGAGTGTGTTTTTCAGTCCTTAAACACCATCTCCTCAGGCCTGTCTACAAATTGTCACCTTGGTAGGGCTCTGAGCCCTATCAAGGTGTGTGTGTGTGTGTGTATATATGTGTGTGTGTATGTGTGTGTGTGTATATATATATATACACAAGCAATGAAGCTCACACAATGGGAGGGATTCTAAGCAGAGGTCACTGTGCCTAGTCTCTAACCAGCACTTTGGGAGATAAAGCTCATAATAAGTAAAAAGCTTCAAACCCACCATATGCTCAACTCAACTAACCCATGTCAGAGTCAGTATCCTGCATGATGGAGTGACAGAGTGGAAATATAGAACTGCATAGAACTTTAGAGCCAGCAGAGACCTTAGAGGCCATTAAGTCCAACCCTTTCATTTTACCAATGAGGAAACAAAGGCCCCAAAGAAGGTCCGTAATGTGCTTGAAGCCAACCAGATAGTGAATGACAGAACTGGAACAAATCACTTCTCTTATCTCTCAGTTCAGTACTCCTTTCATTATATCACACAGTCATCTTTTATTTTTTTTTCAAGACAACCTTTGTAAATATTCAAGACATGATCTTTTTTCCCTCTTTGAAATCACTATTGAGTGTCTTTGTCTACCTCTAAATTTAGGTACTTTTCCTATGATATTCACTTAATTATCACAGTTTTAGGCCTGTGGAGAGCACATATGGCCCTCATTAGATATTTTATTTGGGACAAGTGATATAATCCTTTTACATGTGTAAATTCTGTGTACCTTTCGCCACTAGATTTTATAAGAATTCTATCCGTTAAGCTGGACAGCCATTGCTGTCTTCATTTGGTTATTGAAGGAAATGAGGCACAGAGAGATTTAGTAACTCCCTTTTAGACACACATTGAGACAAAGGTGAAGTTGAAACTAAAAACCTGTAATTCCTTAAACTAACAGAAGAACTAATGAGGTGTGAGCTGAGAGATTCTGG
Source organism: Colobus angolensis palliatus (assembly GCF_000951035.1). Lineage (NCBI taxonomy): Eukaryota > Metazoa > Chordata > Mammalia > Primates > Cercopithecidae > Colobus > Colobus angolensis. The sequence goes on from NW_012113808.1 coordinate 4,081,925, forward strand.
TCGCATGAAAATTTTCCCATTTTGTCAAGCTTTGTTGTTGTACAAAAAAACTTTCCTCAAGTTTCAAAGACAAGGAGTTGTCTGAAAGCCACAGAATTCATAGCTGAATTCCCAGATCATGCTGCTCAACCTTATACTATGCCTAAGAAGGAAAGTTCCAAGGCTGATGGAAAAGGACAGGATCCGTCAGTGAGTTGATGTGACTGGGCTGAAAAAGATTCAAAGAGACACAAACTGTCTCTGGAGACAATTAGAAAACAGAGTAGGGGGCCATTTGCTACATCTCTCTCTTTGTTTCAAATGTGGCTGTTTAAATTTGAATTGAATGTGTTTGGGGATTTTCTACAAAGGGAGTCACTTGGAAGGCTGCTGTTTCTTGTTATCAGTCATGTTTTATTATTGAGAGGAGGAACACCCAGAGGAGCTTCAGAGCCAGGCACAGGCAAAAAAGAAAAAAAAAAAAAAGGGGGAGGGATTGATGCACAACACGACCTCAGTCCTATGGCATCCAAACTCATAGGTATTGTCCTCTGGGATAGTTAAAGATTCAGTACAAAAGAAGATGATTCCAAAGTATTTTAAGTGGTATTATCTTAAAGGTGAAATTAGAGTATCAATAAAGGTCATAAATTTACACAATCATTAAGCACTCACCATTGACACTGCATGAGTTAGACATTAGAAGGATCAGATCTTATGGTACCCCCTATAAGTATGCAAGTAAGTTGTACTGAGACATAATTATGCCAACTAGCAAGCAAATGTATTACTTAGGTCTATAAATGGATAAAAAAAGTGGTACAGATCAGTGTTGCGAAAATGTAGAGGAGAAGATACTCAAGCCCTTCATTAAATTAGAAAGAAAAGTCAGTTTCAGCTTGTAAAGAAATGGGGAACCGTAGAGCTAGGGGAAAGTAGCAGCCAACAAGAAGGAAAGTAGAGGATTATAGAAGAAGGAAAGACAATTTAAGTTGGTTAGGGGTATCACTGTTTCCTTATTGTCGTACTTACTGTCTTTCCAAAGCAAAATCTCTACATGGTCTCCATTTGCCTTTCCGGTACCTAAGTCAGCTCTGACTAGAATAGTTACTCGCTTAAACTCTCCATGTCTGACATTTCTCATCCTTTATAAAGGGCATAAAGTATACTTCTTGTATATATGCCAAGGTTGCTGGAAGCTTAGAATCAATGATATGTAGTGCAAATTCTTTGAAATGTACTAAGTACTATAAAATTGCGAGGCACTAATACTTATTTTCTCTGTATAACTCTGTAAGAGGTATCCAAGCTATCTGGTTAGGATTGGGATTTGTAGTTTTAATTCTACTAGACCACTGCAGTAAGAGACTCTTTATCAGAGTGTTTTTTTTGCCAAAAAGAACACACATTGGGCAAGGTTTAGCCAAATCTAACGATAGGTATTAACCCTTGGAATGTGATTTTAATAGCCAATAGGTATTTATAATTAATGTGCAATAACTCAATTATGCACATCTCTTTAAATTTAATAGGCCCTGTTAAGGTAAGATCATTAAGCACCCAATTGAATGTTAAACACATATATTTGGAGTTTAACGACTGTGCAGCAGATGCAGGATGGATTAAGGGATTGTTAAAGGGTATTAAGAAAGTTGTTACTGTTGTGGGGGTATTTAATTAATGTTTTAAGCAATCTCTACTTTGAAATCTGCCCAAAATTCTAGGTAAAATCTGCTTGGGGAGCAGGAGCATAATTGGCAGTGTTACTGGTTAAACTGAATCATGCTGAAGGAGAACACAACAAAACAACCCTCTAATTAGTGTGAGAAATGACAACAACACAACAAAAACCACCAAGTGTCTCCAATGACAGGTGCAGCAAATAACAAGGCTGATGAAAGATTTTGCAATTAAAGATTCTGCTATGAAGATTAATGGAGTATTATCTTAAATTAATGTAAGGCGGGTGATCAGAGATGAGTTTCTGCCTTACAAGAAGCCCTCCTTTTCTACTTCTCTTCCCTTAATTTGTTTCTAGGAGTCAAGTCCTCTTTACTATCCCCCTATATTCAAATGACTTTTGATTTTACAGTTTCTCTATTCTTCTTTTTCTGAATGTCCATGATCTACTTTTTGTTCTTTTGGTCTCTTTCTCTCTCTTTTTTTCTTGATAAAAATAAAATGGTTTCAACTTAGTGTCAGTGTTCTGTCTCCTATACCCAACATCTCACTAGGTGTTTTTTTTTTTTTTTTTACTCTCCATCAAAGGAGTTGTTTAAATTACAAATTGCTGTTCTATTGTACAGTAGGGTGATGCTGGTTAACAGTAAGTTATAGAATATAACAAAATAGCTAGAAGAGAGGCTTTTGAACATTTTCACCACAAAGAAATGATAAATGCATGAGGTGTTGGATACACTAAACACCTGGACTTGTTCATCATTATACAACATATATATGTATTGAAACATGAAATTGTATCCCATAATATGTCCAATTACAAGGTGTAAATAAAAATACATAAAATCGCATTATGGAAAGGTAAAATAAACACACAAATTGCAGATTAGTCTACTCAAAGCTCAAGGATTACACAAATATTCTAATAATAAAGAGGGAGATTAAACAAGACACCTTGTTTAAATATTTAAAATTATTAGAATATTTATTTTTGTTGCCATGACATCACCATTCATTCTTTCAATAAATATTGGTTGAGTGTCGACTATGTACCAAGCATATTCTAGGCATCAGAGGTACAAGCACTAAATAGACAGGCACATTCTCTGTATTTAAAAGTTTACTTTCTAGTTGAAGGAACAGCAAATAAACACAAAGCAAGAGCATGGCAGATGGTGAATGATTCAATAGGAGAAAATGCAGCAGACAAGCAAGAAAGGGAATGCCAGTGGTAGGGGTTGTTATTTTGGGCGATCTCACTAATAGTGGCATTTAAACAGATATGTGAAAGAGGTGAAGCGAGGAACAGTAAGGAGGCCTGTTTATCTGGAACTGAGTGAGAGAGGTAGGAGATAAAATCAGAGGGGTGGGCAAGGGGGTCAATTTATGTAGATGCTTATTGGGAATCTAAGAACTTTGGCTTTTACTGTAGATGATATGGAAAGCCACTAGAGAGTTTGACCATAGAAAAGACATAAGCAAATTAAGTTCTAAAATAATCATACTAGCTCCCATGAAGTGGGCCACTGTGGCCTGGAGAGGAAGGTGGAATAGATAATAAAAGAGAGAATGAATAGTGGTTTGACTTGGATGGTTGTAGTGTCAGGGATGAGAAGTAGTCAGATTCTAGATGTACTCTAGAGATAGAGCCAACAGCATTTGATGACAAATTGGGTTACTTTAAGCTTTTGGGACTGAACAATTAGAAGACTGAAATTACCATTTACTGAGGATGAAAGTTTAGTGGGAAAAATCAAGAGTTTCTTGGAGGGCATATTAAGTGGAACTACAAAGTGGGTATTGCATATAGAACCCTGTATTTCAGAGGGAATTTCCAGAATGAAAATATAAATTTGGAAAGTATTTACATAGGATAATATTGGAAGCCATAAAACTGAATGAAATCACCTTGGGAGTAAATAGAGAAGAAGGGGAGGTCTGAGAACTTAGACCTGTGGTATTCTAACATCTATGGGTTGAAGAGTGCAGAGAACACAGCAAAGAAGAGAAAAAGCAGCCAGGTAGAGAGGAAAGGCCAAGAAGAGTGTGAAGAAGTGTTTCAAGTGGAAGGAAGTGATCAATTGTGTCAAATGCTGCTGATGGGATGAGAACTGAGAAATGTGTATTGGTTTAGCAACATCATTGGTGACCTTGTCAGGAGCTATTTCAGTGAAGTCCTGGGTTAAAAGACTGATTGGCATGCAGTAAATCAAGACTAGAAAAGAAGAACTGGAGCTAGTGAGAATATAAATCTCTTTGGAGGGATGTTGCTGTAAAAATAAAGTGAGTAAATGGAGTTGTAGCCAGAGAGGGATGTGAGATCAAGAGAAAAATATCTTTTTATTTATTTATTTTTAATCTTCCCACAACCTCCTAGAAAAATATCTTTTCAAATGTAAGAGGCATTATAACATATTTGTATGCTATTAGGAATGATCCAGAATAGAGGAAAACGTTATGACGCAGAACTAAGGAGGGGCATTGCTAGAGTATAGTCTTTAAGTAGGCAAGGGAGGAAGGGACCTGCTGCACAAATCATGGGATTGAGTTCAGATGTGACCATAAGCAATTCATTCATGTAACAGGAGGAAAGACAGCATATATGGGCATAGGAGGGTAGGCTGGTAAATGTAATGGTGGAAGGCTGTGCATGCTCTCTTCTAGTTGCTTTTCCTTTATATGTGGATACTTAAATAGGAAGAAAGGCTATCAGCTAAGAATAAGAATAAAGAACAAGGTGTTGAAGGTTTGAAAGCAACGTAGAAGTAAAAAAATAGTTATGAGCAGAGGGAAACAGTAGGATTGCAGAGTGACTCTAATAAGCCATTTAAAGTCACTGGCCACAAATTTATTTTTATTTCCATGGGTTTTTGGGGAACAGGTGGTGTTTGGCTACAAGTTCTTTAGTGATGATTTCTGAGATTCTGGTGCACCCCTCACCCAAACAGTGTTCACTGTACTTAATGGGTACTCCTTTATCCTGCATCTCCTTCCCACCCTCCCCCAAAGTTGAATGTATCATTCTTATGCCTCTGAGTCCTCATAGCTTAGCTCCCACTTATGAGTGAGAACATACAATGCTTGGTTTCCCATCCCTGAGTTACTTCACTTAAAATAATGGTCTCCAATTCCATCTAGGTTGCTGCAAATGCCATTATGCCATTATTTCATTTCTTTTCTTTCTTTTTTTTTTTTTTTGCCTGAGTGGTATTCCATTGTATTTATCTACTCATTGATTGATGGTCATTTGGGTTGGTTCCTTATTTTTGCAATTGCAAATTGTGCTGCTATAAACACGTGTGTGCAAGTGTCTTTTTTTTGTATAATGACTTCTTTTCCTCTGGGTAGATACCCGGGAGTGGGATTACTGGATCAAATGGTAGACCTACTTTTAGTTCTTTAAGGCATCTCCACACTATTTTCCATAGTGGTTGTACTGGTTTACATTCCCAGCAACAGTGTAAAAGTGTTCCCTTTTCACCACATCCATGCCAATATCTGTTTTCTTTTTTCTTTTCTTTTTTTTTTATGTTTTGATTGTGGCCATTTTTTGCAGTAGTTAGGTGGTATTGCATTGTGGTTTTGATTTGCATTTCCCTGAAAATTAGTGATGTTGAGCATTTTTTCATATGTTTGTTGGCCACCTGTATATCTTCTTTTGAGAATTGCCTATTCATGTCCTTAGCCCACTTTTTGATGGAATTGTTTGTTTTTTTATTGCTGATTTGTTTGAGTTTCTTGTAGATTCTGGATATTAGTCCTTTGTTGAATGTATAGATTGCAAAGATTTTCTCCCATTCTGTGCATTGTCTGTTTACTGTGCTGATTATTTCTTTTGCTATGAAGAATCTTTTTAGTTTAATTAAGTCCCATCTATTTATCTTTGTTTTTGTTGTGTTTGCTTTTGGGTTCTTGGTCATGAAGTCTTTGCCCAAGCTAATGTTTAGAAGGGTTTTTCCAATGTTATCTTCTAAATTTTTATGATTTCAGGTCTTTGATTTTAGTCTTTGATCCATCTTGAGTTGATTTTTGCATGGGATGAGAAATGAGAATCCAGTTTCATTCTACTATATGTGGCCTGTCAATTATCCCAGCACCATTCGTTGAATGGGGTGTCCTTATGCCACTTTATGTTATTGTTTGCTTTTCTGAAGATCAGTTGCCTGTAAGTATTTGGCTTTATTCCTAAGTTATCTATTCTCGTCTTTGGTCTATATATCTGTTTTTATACCAGATCCACGCTGTTTTGGTGACCATGACCTAACAGTATAGTTTGAAATTGGGTAATGCAATGCCTCTATATTTGTTCTTTTTGTTTAGTTATTGCTTTGGTGATGTGGGCTCTTTCTTGGTTCCATATAAATTTTAGGATTGCTTTTTCTAAAGTTCTGTGAAGAATGATGGTGGTATTTTGAAGGGAATAGTATTGAATTTATAGATTGCTTTTGGCAGTATGGTCATTTTCACAGTATTGATTGTGCCCATCTATGAGCATGAGATATGTTTCCATTTGTTTTTGTCATCTATTATTTCTTTCAGGAGTGGTTTGTAGTTTTCCTTGTAGAGATCTTTCATCCCCTTGGTTAAGTATATTCCTAAGTATTTTATTTTGTTTGCAGCTATTGTAAAAGGGGTTGAGTTCTTGATTTGATTCTCAGCTTGATCACTGTTGGTATATAGCAGGGATACTGATTTGTGTACAGTAATATTGTACCCTGGAACTTTGTTGAACTCATTTATCAGTTCGAGGAGATTTTTGGAGGAGTCTTTATGGTTTTCTAGGTATAGAATGAAGTCATCAGAAAACGGCAACAGTTAAACTTCCTCTTTACTGATTTGGAGGCCCCTTATTTCTTTCTCTTGTCTGATTGCTCTGGCTAGGACTTCCAGTACTATGTTGACTAGAAGCATCCTTGTCTTGTTCCAGTTCTCAGGGGGAATGCTTTCAACTTTTTCCTGTTCAGTATAATGTTGACTGAGGGTTTGTCATAGTTTTTTTTTTTTTTTACCTTAAGGTATGTCCCTTCTATGGCAATTTTGCTGAAGATTTTAATCATAAAGGGATGCTGGATTTTGTCAAATGATTTTTCTGCAACTATTGAGATGATCATGTGACTTTTGTTTTACATTTTGTTTATGGTTGGGTGCAGTGGCTCACGCCTATAATCCCAACACTTTGGGAGGCTGAGGTGGGCAGATCACAAGATCAGGAGTTCAAGACCAGCCTGGCAAATATGGTTAAACCCCATCTCTACTAAAAATACAAAAATTGTCTGGCTACGGTGGTGGGCACCTGTAGTCTCAGCTACTTGGGAAGCTGAGGCAGGAGAATTGCTTGAACCTGGGAGGTGGAGGTTGAAGTGAGCTGAGATTGTGCCATTGTACTCCAGCCTGGGTGATAGAGCGAGACTCCGTCTCAAAAAAAAATTGTTGATGTCATGCATGACATTTATTGACTTACATATGTTAAACCATCCTTGCCTCCCTGGTATGAAAACTACTTGATCATGGTGGATTATCTTTTTGATACGCTGTTGGATTTGGTTAGCTAGTAGTTTGCTGAGAATTTTTGCATCTGTGTTCATCAGGAATATTGGTCTGCAGTTTTCTTTTATTGTTATGTCCTATCCTGGTTTTGGTATTAGGGTGATACTGGCTTCATAGAATGATTTAGGGAGGATTCCCTCTTTTTCTATCTTTTGGAATAGTGTCAATAGAATTGGTAACAATTGTTCTTTGAATGTCTGAATTCAGCTGTGAATCCTTCTGGTCCTGGACTTTTTTTTTATTGATAACTTTTAAATTATCATTTCAATCTCACTGCTTGTTATTGATTTGTTCAGAGTTTCTATTTCTTGCTGGTTTAATCTAGGAGGCTGTATATTTCCAGGAATGTATTCATCTCCTCTAGGTTTTCTAGTTTATGCACATAAAGGTGTTCATAGTAGTCTTGCATGATCTTTTGTATTTCTGTGGTATCGGTTGTAATATCTCCTGTTTCATTTCTAATTGAGCTTATTTGGATCTTCTCTCTTCTTGGTTAATCTTGGTAATGGTCTATCAATTTTATTTATCTTTCCAAAGAACCAGGTTCAAGTTTCATTTATCTTTTGTATTTTTGTTTGTTTCAATTTCATTTAGTTCTACTCTGATCTTGGTTATATCTTTTCCTCTGCTGGGTTTGGGTTTGGTTCGTTGTTGTTTCTCTAGATCTTTGAGGTGGGACCTTAGATTGTTTATTTGTGCTCTTTCAGACTTTTTGACATATGCATTTAATACTATGAACTTTCCTCTTAGCATCGCCTTTGCTGTATACAAGATATTTTGATATGCTGTATCACCCCTATTATTCAGTTTAAAGAATTTTAAAATTTCCCTCTTCATTTTATCATTGACTCAATGATCATTCAGCAGCAGGTTATTTAATTTCCATATATTCACACTGTTTTGAGGGTTCCCTTTGGAGTTGATTTCCAATTTTATTTCACTGTGGTTTGAGAGAGTACTTGATACAATTTCAATTTCCTTAAATTTTTGAGACTTGTTTTGTGGCCTATTACATGGTCTATCTTGGAGAAAGTTCCATGAACTGATGAATAAAATGTGTATTCTGCAGTTGTTCTGTAGAATGTTATGTAAATATCTGTTAAACTCATTTGTTCTAGAGTATAGTTTAAGTCAATTGTTTCTTTGTTGACTTTCTGTCTTGATGACTGTCTAGTGCTATCAGTGGAGTATTGAAATCCCCCACTATTATTGTGCTACTGTCTGTCTCAATTCTTAGGTCCAGCAGTAATTGTTTTATAAATTTGGGAGCTCCAGTGTTAAGTGTACATATGTTTAGAATTGTGATATTTTCCTGTTGGAATAGTTCTTTTATCATTGTATAATGGCCCTCTTTGTCTTTATTATTATTATTATTATACTTTAAGTTCTAGGGTACATGTGCACAATGTGCAGGTTTGTTACATATGTATACATGTGCCATGTTGGTGTGCTGCACCCATTAACTCATCATTTACATTAGGTATATCTCCTAATGCTATCCCTCTCCCCACCTCCACCCCACAACAGGCCCCGGTGTGTGATGTTCCCCTTCCTGTGTCCAAGAGTTCTCATTGTTCAATTCCCACCTATGAGTGAGAACATGTGGTGTTTGGTTTTCTGTCCTTGCAATAGTTTGCTGAGAATGAAGGTTTCCAGCTTCATCCATGTCCCTACAAAAGACATGAACTCATCCTTTTTTATGGCTGTGTAGTATTTCATGGTGTATATGTGCCACATTTTCTTAATCCAGTCTATCATTGATGGGCATTTGTGTTGGTTCCAAGTCTTTGCTATTGTAAATAG